>NC_137091.1:37193417-37427168 GCF_951640355.1 Cnephaeus nilssonii
GACCCACCTGAGCCACACTGGCCAGGGTAGGAAAAAAAATGTTTGTACTACCATTACAGCATTTTTATTTCAAAATAAATTTTAAAATAATATTATATCTATGCAAAAGAAAGTCCTCCTTTATGAGAGTAAACTACTGCTACCTATGTCTTCATTTCTTGTGTATCTTTCAAAAAAATCTTCTGTAAACACACCCATATGCAGTTTCTTTGCCCTCATTGCATAAGTGGTAGCATCCTCCACCCACTGACCTCATTTATGTCACTTAGCAAATATGTATCCAACTTCCATCACTTCGCTGGCTGCCCCGTGTTCCATCGCGAGGAGGAGCAGCACGAATGTGGTGGTGTCACAGCAGCCACTACAACCAGACTGTGCTTCAGGGGGGGTCCTGGGACCTCCGTCCGCCTACAGCTTTTGCCTTTTTATAACCTCCTTCCTGATTATAAGATGTATGTATGCTTAGTCCAGAATTTTTAATAACAAAATTAAAATCAGCCCCAATTTCATGATCCAGGTAATAGTCACTCTTAGTATGTGTGTGTTTCCTTCTAGCCTTTTTTTCTATAATAGTTCATATACACTATACATTTGGGGAGAAACTGAAATATATACAAAATGGGACAAAAGCAGGTTTACAGCCAAAACCGGTTTGGCTCAGTGGATAGAGTGTCAGCCTGCAGACTGAAAGGTCCCAGGTTCGATTCCGGTCAAGGGCATGTGCCTTAGTTGCAGGCACATCCCCAGTGGGGGGTGTGCAGGAGGCAGCTGATGGATGTTTCTCTCTCATTGATGTTTCTAGCTCTCTATCTCTCTCCCTTCCTCTCTGTAAAAAATCAATAAAATATATATTTTTAAAAAGTAGGTTTACAGTTGTTTGTATAGAAAATAATACAATAATCCCACCTAATAAAATAGTAATATGCAAATTGACCGTACCTTTGCCACGCCCACCAGCCAAGGCCACGCCCACCGGCTAGTCAGGGTGAGTATGCAAATTATCCAACAAAGATGGTGGTTAATTTGCATATGCTGAGGGAGGGAGGAGTGAAGACTGAAGACAACTTAGAAGGAAGAGGGAGGAAAAGCAGAAAGCAAGGTGGCTGCCAGAAGGAAAGCCCAGGCGGGGTGGGGTGGGGTGGAGTGGGGCGGATCTGGGCAGGCGGCAGCGGCGCGTGGGTGCAGGCGCGGCGGCCGCGGCCGCTTGCAGGATTCTTCCTGCAAATGGGCTACTAGTTAATAAATAATAATACAAGAATAAACTCTGATTTGCATATTCAGAACTATAAACCTACTTTTGCCCCACCCTGTATATATTTTGCAAATATATATGTGCAAATATATACATCTATATTTCCATATATGAATACATACATAGATATATCAATAGCTAACATTTCCTGAGTCCTACTATGTTAGTCACTGTGCTAATCATTCTTTCAATCCTTAACATGATTCTCTGAGGTAGATATTCTTATTATTCCTATTTTGCAAAGGAGGCATCTGATGCACGAGATGAAGGGACCTCTTCAGGGTCACACAGCACATAGACGGCGGAGCAGGGACCAGAGCCTGGTGAATGTGATCCAGAGCTGAGGGTGTAAACCCTTAAGAGATCGAGGGGTGTTTGTTTTTAATTGATTTTTAGAAAGGGAGGAAGGGAGAGAGAAACACCGATATGAGAGATATACATGGGTCAGTTGCCTCCCATACATGCTCCAATGGGGATGAACCCGCAACCCAGGCCTGTGCTCTGATGGGGAATCGCACCCACAACCTTGCAGTGCAGGGAGGACACTCCAACAAACTGACCACACCGGCCAGCGCTGTTTTGGTTTCTTTCCTTTTTTAAAATATATCTTTATGGCCGAAACCGGTCTGGCTCAGTGGATAGAGCGTCGGTCTGCGGACTAAAGGGTCCCAGGTTCGGTTCCGGTCAAGGGCATGTACATTGGTTGCGGGCACATCCCCGGTGGGGGGTGTGCAGGAGGCAGCAGCTTTCTCTCTCATCGATGTTTCTAGCTCTCTATCCCTCTCCCTTCCTCTCTGTAAAAAAAAAAAATAAATAAAAAATAAAAATAAAAAATCAATAAAATATATTTTAAAAAATAAATAAATAAAAATAAAATATATCTTTATGATTTCAAAGAGGAAGGGAGAGGGAGAGAGAGATAGAAACATCCATGATGAAAGAGAATCATTGATCAGCTGCCTCCTGCATGCCCCCTACTAGGGATTGAGCCCACAACCCAGGCATGTGCCCGGACCAGAATCAAACCCATGACTCTTCAGTCCACAGGCCAACATTCTATCCACTGAGCCAAACTGGCGAGGGCTGGTTTGTTAATATGAACTTCACTGAGGTGTAATATACGTACAATAAATTCCACCCTTTACAGTCCATGAATTTTGATAAATCCATACGGTGTGTGCCCAGCATCACTGTCAGGGAGGACATTTCCATCAGCCCTGCCATCTTTACCATCATTATTCTGAACTCTATATCAGATAAATTTCTTATTTCCATTTCATTTATCTCTTCTTCTGGAGAAATCCCTTGCTCTTTCATTTGAGTGCTGTATTTTTGTCTCCCCATTTTGTCTGCCTGTTTGGGTTTGTGACTATTAGGTAGATCTGTTACACCTCTCAATCTCTAGGGCAGAACAGTGCAACCAAGGTACATGCCCTTGACGGGAATCGAACCTGGGACCCTTCAGTGTGCATGCCGAACCTCTATCCACGGAGCCAAACCGGTTAGGGCTATTCTCACTGTCTTAAAGGGCCTCAGAAAGGCCACACTGTGTGGCCAGAAGTTTTCCAATAGGTTGGGCCAACTGTTTTCCCCCACCCGCCACCCGCAAAAACCACCTGGATAGCAGAGGTCTGCCTGAGAAAGATGACCTCCATAGTATGAGGGAATGACTCAGCACAGGAAATCAGGGGGGTGGGGAGTGGGTCTGCCTTCTGAGATCTAACCCCAAAGCCCCCAGCCCTGGCTTCTGTTCACACAGCTCCAGTCCACTCTGCCCTCCCTCTGCCAGAGCACAAGGTGAGTGGCTGCACACAAAATTTTGTGCTTTGGCCCTTTAAGAGGGTGTCTGTATTTCCAGCCATCTCTCCCCGGCAGACAGCATCCCTGCTGCTTTTCACAGCCAGACGTTATGTGGGCACCTTTGTCAGTTCAGGTGCTCTCTGCTTGGGGGCCCAGCTTGGGGATTAGACACCAGAGTTCTCAGTGGCAACCCCCTGCAGCTGAGATATCTCTCCGGAACTTCAGCTGCGTTCTGTGGGAGGCTGGCCAGCCCTTTCATGACATTCCTACCAGTCTCTATGCAGTCTCCACATTCAGTCCTTGTTTATCAGGGTTCTCTCCAGCTGGACTTCAGTTCTTTATTCAGGGTGGTTTCTTTGTATTTTAGTTGTAATTCAAGTTTGGTTCTGGGAGCATGTCTGTGTTGTATCTACTTACTCCACTGCCATTTTTAATCTCCAAACACAGTTATTATTATTTTTTTTTGATCAGATAAGAGGTCTGTAAATTTTCTGGATATATTCCTTTGTCAAATATAAGTATTGAGAATATTTTTTCTTCATCTGTGGTCAGCCTTTTCATTATCTTAACAGTTTGTTTCCCAGAGTAAAAGTTTTTAATTGTGATGAAGTGCATTTTATCAAAATTATCTATTATGGCTTGTGCTTTTGTGTCCCATTGAAGAAATCTTGTTCTGGCTGGGTAGCTCAGTTGGTTAGAACATCATACTGATATGCCAAGGTTTTGGGTTTGATCCCCAGTCAGGGCACATACAAGAATCAGCCAATGATGCCCTAGCTGGTTTGGCTCAGTGGATAGAGCCTCGGCCTGCGGACTGAAGGGTCCTGGGTTTGATTCCAGGTCAAGTGCACATTCCCGCAGGCTCAATCCCCAGTAGGGGGCGTGCAGGAGACAGCCAATCAATGATTCCCTCTCATCACTGATGTTTCTATCTCTCCCTCTCCCTTCCTCTCTGAAATCAATAAAAATATATTTTAAAAATAAAATAAAAATATGTTTTTTAAAAAAGAATCAACCAATGATGCATAAATAAGTGGAACAACAAATTGATCTCCCTAAGTAAATAAAAAAAATACATTTATTAAAATCACAGAAGGTGAGCCCTGGCTGGTTTGCTCAGTGGATAGATCATCGGCCTGTGGACTGAAGGGTCCCAGGTTCGATTCTGGCCAAGGGCACATGCCCGGGTTGCGGGCTCAGTCCCCAGTCGGGGGCGTGCAGGAGGTAGCCAGTCAATGATTCTCTCTCATCATTAATGTTTCTATCTCCCTCTCCCTCTCTGAAATCAATAAAAACACATTTTTTTAAAAATCACAGAAGGTGATTTTTAAAAAAGAAATCTTTGCCCATCTCAAGTTAGAGATTATCTTTTTTCCCCCCTGTTTTTAGAGTTTTAGCATTTATGTTTAGATCTTGATCCTTTTTTACAAAAATTTTTTTGAGCCTTAGCCGGTTTGGCTCAGTGTATAGAGCATCGGCCTGCAGACTGAAGGGTCCCGGGTTTGATTCCTGTCAAGGACACATACCTCAGTTGTAGGCTCCCAGCCCTGGTCGGGGGCATGAGGAAGGCAACCAATCAATGTGTCTCTCTCACATCGGCGTTTCTCTCTGTCTCTCCCTTCTATTCTCTCTAAAAAAATCAATAGAAAATATCTTCAGGTGAGGATTATAAAATAAATAAATAAATAAAATGTGTAGGGTAGAATGCTGTTCTTCCTAATAAATTCTTGAAATACGATTTTTATTGATTTTTAGGGAGAGAGAGAGAAACATTGATGGGAGAGGCAAACAAGGATCACTGTCCCAGGCATACTCCCAGGCATGACTGGGAATTTAACCAGCAACCTCTCGGTGCACAGGACGACTCCCAACCAACTGAGCCACACTGGCCAGGGCAGTCTTGATAATTTTTAGTTAATTTTGGGGTATGGTGTGAGGTAAGGGTTGAGGTTCATTTCTTGTTATATGTTGAAATGACTGTCTTTTTTTTCCCATTGAATTAGCTTGACAGTATTTTATCAAACATAAATTGATCATATATGTGAGTTTATTTCCAGACTCTCTTCTGATTCATTGATCTATGTGTCTGTCCTTATGTCAATGCCACATTCTTGGTTACTAGAGCTTTCTATAAGTCTTGAAATCATGTAGTGTAAATATTATTTGTTCTTTTCAAAATTGTTTTGACTAGTCTAGGTCTTTTTAGTTTTTAATTGAATTGTAATGAATATTTCTTTTTTAAAATTATTTTTATTATTTTTATTTTTTATTTTTTTAAAATTTCTTTATTGATTAAGGTGTCACATATTTGTCCTCATCCCCCATTCCCATCCCCCACCCCTCCCCACGGATGCCCCCACCCCCCTGTTGTCCTTAACCATTGGTTAGGCTCGTATGCACGCACACAAGTCCTTTGGTTGATCTCTCCCCGCTACCCCCACCCTCCCCTACCCTCCCTCTGAGGCCCGACTGTAATATTTCTACAAAAATTTTATGAATGTTTCTATGGAGAAAACAAAAACATTTTTTATATCTTCTCTAGTCAGTTTAGATAATTTCTAACTTTCTGGGAATTTGTTCCCCTCATTTATGTTGCCAAATTTGTTGGCCTAAACTTTTTCATAATATTCCCTTGTAATCCTTTGTATTTTATGTAGAGTCATTAGTGGTCTTTATTCTTTTCTTTTTTAATCCTCACCTGAGGATACGTTGTTTTTTTATTGATTTTAGAGAGAGGAAGGGGGAAAGAGAGAGAGAAACATTGATGTGAGAGAGAAACATTGATCAGTTGCCTCCCATATGTGCCCTGACCAGAGATTGAACCCTCAATCCAGTTATGTTCCCTGACCAGGAATCAAACCTGCAACCTTCTTGATGTAGGGGACGATATTCCAACCAACTGAGCCACCTGACCAGGGCTAGTAGTATTCATTTATTTTTTAAATATATTTTATTGATTTTTTACAGAGAGGAAGAGAGAGGGATAGAGAGTTAGAAACATCGATGATAGAGGAACATCGATCAGCTGCCTCTTGCACAACCCCTACTGGGGATGTGCCCGCAACCAAGGTACATGCCCTTGACCGGAATCGAACCTGGGACCTTTCAGTCCACAGGCCGACGCTCTATCCACTGAGCCAAACCGGTTTCGGCCAGTAGTATTCATTTTTAAAAAAAATATATTTTTATTGATTTCAGAGAGGAAGGGAGAGGGAGAAAAAGATAGAGACATCAATGATGAGAGAGAATCATCGATCAGCTGCCTTCCGCACACCACACACTGGGGATTGAACCCGCAACCCGGGCATGTGCCCTGACCAGGAATCGAACCATGACCAACTGGTTCATAGGCCGACACTCAACCACTGAGCCACGCCGGCCGGGCTGGTGTTCATTCTTGGTTTTGGATTATAATTGCTGTGAGGAATGAATGGTGTTTGGGTAGGAGTAGGGTACCTAGATTTATTATGACGGGAGAATGGATGGACAGATAATTGGATGGCTCAATGGACAGTGCACGACTGATTCAAGGAATAAAGGAACAGTATGTGTGGGCGGGGGCGGGGGGCGGGCGGTGAATGCAATCATGGACACTCATTAGACACCCTCAGATAGTTTATTAGAGGCTTAAAATGGAGATTTATGGGATCTTTCTCTGTGTGCTCCCAGGAATAGATCAGATCTGGACATAGGACAAGGTGACATCACCCTCGATCTCCAGAGTGTCCACCCTCTGGAAGGCTGAAAGGCGATGGGAGAAGTCGAAGAGGTGCTGGCCATTGCCGTAAACCTTGAAGCGATCGATGCCACAGCGGATGGACAGCTGCAGAGAGAGGGGCAGGTGTGAGGCCATGGCCGGGACAGAGGCATCGGAGGGAAGTGGGGAAGAAAGCCAGACTCACATCGAAGAACAGGCCACGGCCAAACGGGTTGTAGGTGATCTTCTTCTCCTCGGATCCCCAGGAGCCATTCAGATAGCTGTTCCGAACCACAGTGTCCTCGGCCAGGCGGGGGTTAATGTGGAGAGCCAGGTCCCCGGAGGACCCCACCTTGAAGTTGATGGCAAAGCTGGGGGCAGAGAGGGAGATGAGAGTCAGGAGGCGGCCAGCACCTGGCCCCTCAAGGGACAGGGGGCTCCAAACGGGACTCCTGGGTCAGAGGGAGAAGGGAAGCTGGGGACGCCCACCTCCGTCTCAGTTCTGTACCTGTTGCCTGAGGGAGGCACGTAGCCCTTGACTATGACGGTTTTGCGGGCTGTAAGCCCCCCTTGCAGTCTTCCCGTAAATGGCACAGGCTACGAAGAGAGAACACGGGGTCCCATCGTCTCTCAGGCCACCGGAAGCCAGATGCAAGGACACATTTTCAGAGAGAGGCTCCTACTAGTCCTGGGAAATGTCCCCCAACTCTTGTCCCCTGCCCCACTCGGACCACCAACTCCTCCTTTATCCCACTTCCTGTCCCCCAAACCCTTTGCCCTCTCAGGGCTCCCCGGGGATCTGAGCCCCTCACTCCCCTCAATTCCTGCTTCTCCACAAATTGCCCACCATAAAGCCCTCAACTGCAGGGCCTCTTACCGGGTTGAAGGTTGGGGGTCCCTCCATGGTCTGTGAAGGGAGAAAGAAGAGGTATTATTCTATAATATTTGGCAAATACTGACGACACACATACAACATGTAGCGTGTTGCCAGGTCCTGGATTGGTACTCCTGGGGACCCAAACTCTGTGACCCTCCCAGTTCTCACCACTCCCCCACCACGTGGCCACACAGCCCGCCCACTTACAGGCAGGCTACTCAGCGGAGGCTTGTTTCCAGGACCCTACATGGAGAGAGAAAGGTAGGAACGGTGAAAAGACCAGGGGCCCTGCCCCAGGACCTCCTCAGCCACCAAACCCCCATGTCGAGGGAAAATGTGTCATCTACCCGCCCGTACTTACTGGATACGCTGGAGTAACCATGGGGGTCTGTGGGCACAGAGGGAGAAGGAGGTGATGAGAGGGACTCTGAACGAGGGCTTGGAGAGTGTCAGGATGCCTGCCCGCCACCACCACCCGAGGGGACTCTGGAGTCAAGGGTGGCACTCAAATGGCTCATTACCGGAGAGGGCCCGGCTGTGGTTAGGGATCTCCAGTGCACCGCTTTGGGAAAACCTGGTAAATTCTATTCTTGTACCCTCTCCTACCCTGGCTTCCCACTGTCCCCCCAAATCCAGAAGCTGCACAATGAAGTGTACATACCTCCCAGGCCCATACAATACCCATGAGCATACCTCATCCCCCACCACCATGCCCCTCACTCCACATGCCCACTGCCGGGGCAACCGGGACTCCCCGGAACCAGCCTGTTCTGTCTTTCTCAGGCTCTCAGTCTGTGTCTCCCTGTCTGTTTCTCTGTTTCTGTTGCTGTCTCTTGTCCACACCTTCTCTCAGGTGGTTCCTTCTGCCCGAAACGCCGTTCCCTTCCCTAGTTTACTTTTATTAACTCTCTCTATTTCCTCTTCTTCCTAATGATCTCCTCTCTGCCTGACTTCCATTTTAAGCCAGCTATTCTGAAGGCCCTTTTCTGAAGGCCTTAGTTTTCTTTCCAAAGTGCATTGATGAAGCACGATGGCAAATGAAATCCACAGGCCCGGGACCACCTTACAGATAAAGACATCCCGCCGTGTCTTCATCAGGGAGCAGAGCAGCAGTCTGAGCAGGGACCCCATGGCTCTGCCACTTGCTGGCCCATGACCTGGGGCAAGTTACTCAAGCGCTCTGTGCCTCAGTCCCACGTCTGTAAATGGGGCTGATGGTCATCAGAGCACTTTCCCACGAGGTGCTGGCTGGGAGTGTGGGGCCCTCAGCCGAAGGGCACCTCGGGAGGCTGGCATGGGGGCTTCCGGCTGGTTCGAGTGCGTGTGTCCTGGTGGCCATTTGTTCACTGTGGGCCCAGGAGTGGGGCCTCTCAGTCGTTGGGTAAGTGTCTGGTCAGTCTTTTCCAAGGACTGGGAGTGTCGCCGGCCCACAGCCCCACCGACGACAGGTACTGTGTGCCTTTCTCAGTGTGGCTCTTCTGGGGGGTGCAGTGGTGGCTCGTGTTGATTTTCACTGAGTTTCTGAGGGACCAGTGATGTGAGGCGAGTTCCCATGAACTTGTTTGCTATTCCTGTGGTTTTTGTTCCTCCTTATCTTCGCTTCCACTTCCTCCTTCTCTAGGAAGCCCTTCATGAAGGCGCCCAGAGCTCCTGTACCTCCCCCCTCCCGGCCCTGAGCACTTGTGGCCAACACCACCTGGTGACATAGTAGACTGTCTTGGTCCTCTGGGTCCATGGCATCCCCAGCAAAGGGTGCCAGGAAATAAAGGACTGTGGGAATGAATTAATTAAAGAAGGAAGCAGCCCAGGCCGAGTAGCTCAGTTGGTTAGTGTCTTTCTGATACACCAAGGTTTTGGGTTTGATCCCTGGTCAAGGCATATATAAGAATCAACCAATGAATGCATAAATAAGTGGAACAACAAGCCTCTCTCTCTCTCTCTCTCTCTCTCTCTCTCTCTCTCTCTCTCTCTCTCTTTTCTAAAATCAATAAATTTAAAATAAAACAAAGATGGAAGCAAATAAGAGAGGGGGACCCTACACACCTGGCTTGGGGCCGGCTGGCCTCCGATGAAATTGATTGATTGAAGCTCCAGGTCCCCATCCACTTGCAGGTGAGTGACCATCTGTACAGGGATCCGGTGCCCAAACTCATAGAATGGACTCCCATTTATCACCACCTGGAGGGCAGGGTAAGGTCAGAGGCAACATCCATGCCCTGGGAAAGGAAGAGACAGAAGGCAGGGAACAGGGGTCTTTTTAACTTGGGGTCAAAAGACTTAGGGTGAGCTGGGATAGCCTCAGAGTCAGGAACCTTGGAGTCCACAGGTCAGAGGTCAAGCTAGGGTCAAAAGTCAGCTCACAGATTAATGGATAGGAGAGAACATAGAATTTAGTCTGGGGATGGAAATCAGGAGAGACCCGAGGCTGAGCCCCGGTTTAAGCACCAAATGAGTTGGGTTGGAGGTCTAGCTCTGACATGTCTTAGCTGTGTGACCTCAGATAAATCAATTCACCTCTCTGAGCCTTTGTTTCCTCACCTGTAACATGGGGCTCACTCTGGGATTGCTGGGAAGGTTAAAAGCCAGCAAAGCATGTCAGAGGCACTGCGCAAGTCCCGTGTAGAGCCTTGCCTTGTAATCATATCTCAGCACGAGGTTCTAGTCAGACTGCTGAGCAATGACCGTGAGGCCGAGAGCCCGCTCCCTAGGACTGAGTGCCTCCTACCTGCTAAGCACTTTCCATAGTGAGAGCAGCACGGTGATCCTCTCAACAGCTCCGTGAGGCAGGATAAGGGACTGTCCCTGTTGTTTAAGAAACCAGAGGCTCCAGTGCACAGAGTGAGCAGCTCAAGGTCACACACTGGGGGGTGGCAAAGCCCAGACTCAATCCTTGTCTGTCCAACCTCCAACCGCGGTGCTGACCTCCAGAAATGATGTTAGGCCGAAACCGGTTTGGCTCAGTGGATAGAGCATCGGCCTGCGGACTGAAAAGTCCCAGGTTCGATTCCGGTCAAGGGCATGTACCTTGGTTGCGGGCACATCCCCAGTGGGCGGTGTGCAGGAGGCAGCTGATCGATGTTTCTAACTCTCTATCCCTCTCCCTTCCTCTCTGTAAAAAATCAATAAAATATATATTAAAAAATAAATAAAAAAATTAAAAAAGAAATGATGTTAGAAATCTGGTGCCCAGGGAAGGGCAGGTCAGGTCCAGGTGGGTGCCCGGCCCTGCAGTTCCCCTCCAGGGGACGCTCCACATTGGTCACATGGGATACGCATGCACAGGGCATCTGCTCAGTGCCATTTGGGGGGAGTCCGAGGCAGGGATGGAAGGAACTCGGAGGTGGCCGTCAGGAGTCCTACACAATCACACAGCACAGCACCGAGGCCACACATACTTAACAAACAAAGACAGGGAAACAGATCCAGGCTGAGGAAAGACAGGATAAAGGCCACCCGTGGGGGCGAGGGGACTGGGGGAGCCGGAGGGGGCTTTGGGGGCTAGAGGCATTTTGGTTTTAGGCCTAGGCGCTGGCCACGTGGGTGCGCTCTCTTTGTGAAAAGTCGCCTGAGCTGTGTACCCAAGGCGTGCACGTTTTTGTACCTGGGTCACACGTCACTAACAAATAAAAAACACTTGCACAATAGCAACTGGTCTCAATGTGTGAGTCTCATTCGGACCCTGATTCAAGCAAACTGTAGAAAACAGCAAACAGGCCTTTGAGGATATGTGGTGACACTAAGCAAGGACAATGTTTTTAGGTGTGAGCATGGCGGCATGACGGTGTATAAAAGCCGAAATGCTTGGGAATGGAACTGTATGATATCTGGGGCTTGTTTTGAAGTCCTCTGGGAGGGGAAGTGTGGGGTAAGGATGAAAGCCGAGTGCAGGGCGGCTGGAGCTGGCCAAGGAGGCCGCTTCACTGGACTCGGGGCTTCCTGTGTGTGTGTTTAGAGTCTCCATACAAATAGCAAAACACACCTTTCAGGAGCACACATAGGAACAGATGATATACATGGAACATATTAGAAGCCTCTCCCCGGTGGAGGAATGGGGATGAGAAAAGGCGATAAAAGAGACATGTTTTAATAGGCAGGAAAGAAGGACAAGGGAAAAGCTCGGTAGGAAGGGAGGAGGGAAGGGGAAGAGAAAAAAGAAGAGAGGAAAGAAAGGAGGGAAAGAGAGAGGGGGAGGGGGAAATGGGAGGGGATAGAAGGGAGTGGAGGGAGGAGGAGGGAGGAGGAGGGGAAGAGGGAGGTAGAGGGAAGGAGGCGAGAGGAGGGGGAGGGAAGGAGGGAGGGGGAGGGGAGGGAAGGCGGGCCCTGAGCGTCCCACCTTGTAGTGCTCCGGCAGGACCATGAACACCAGCTCGAAGGGGGAGCCCTTGCGGAAGGGCATGCTCCTTTTCTTCTCCTCGCTGCCCCACTTGCCGCCCTGCTGCGAATTGAAGACCACCTTGTCCCAGCCGTCGAAACGGGGGTTGAAGTGGAAGGCGATGTCGGCCCCGGGGCCCTGTCCCACCACGAAGTTCACGGAGAACCTGGGGGAGGGGGGGGGCATGGGGGGGGGCATGAAGAGTTGTTCCCCGGCCCCACCTGCCAGCCCAGGGAGCCCGCCTCTGGGAGCCCTCTGGGCCCCACCTTGTTCCAGCTCCCGAGGGGGCGCCTGGGCACTGCTGACCCAGGACAGGAGCCGGTGGTTGTGCCCCTGAGTTCCAGGACGCAGACTCCCACCTCCCCCCCCTCACTCGCTCCTTTTCCCTTTACTTTTTTTTTTTAAATTATCTTTATTGTTGAAAGGATTACAGATATTCCCCTTTTTTCCCATGGACCCCCTTCACCCTGTACCCACCTATTTCCTCCTCTAACCCCTCAAATAGGCCTGCCTGCCACTGGGATTCACCTACAGTCACATGGGCACTGCCCTAGGAACCCTGCATCTATCAATGCAGGCCTCTCGCTCCCTCCCCGGCCCTGTAGGCCATGCCCCACATGCACCCAGAGGGACCCGGTGAACACTCAAATGAGAGCACCTCCCCTCACACCAGCACCCCCAAAGTTATCCCATCCAGGCCGGCGTGTGTCCCAGGGCCTGCACTGGCGGCTCTTTCTGCCTGGAATGCCCTTCCCTCAATGCACCCCGGCGCCTCCCTCACCTCCATCCGGTCTTTGCTGAGATGTTCCCTTCCCGGGGAGGCCTCTCCTGGCCACCCTATTTAAAGGGACAGTGCCACGCCCCTCTCCCCTATATCCACTCCGGATCGCCTTCCCTCATTTATTAATTTCAGAGAGGAAGGAAGAGGGAGAGAGAAACATCAATGATGAGAGAGAATTCATTGATCGGCTGCCTCCTGTACGCCCCCTACTGGGGACTGAGCCCACAACCCAGGCATGTGCTCTTGACTGGAATCGAACCCGGGACCCTTCAGTTTGCAAGCCGACACTCTATCCACTGAGCCAAACCAGCTAGGGCTATTATGTATTTATTTTATTACTTATTTTTAACTTATTTATATATGTTTAAAATATACTTTTATTGATTTCAGAAAGGAAGGGAGAAGGAAGAGGGAGATAGAAACATCAATAACGAGAATCATTGATCAGCTGCCTCTTGCACGCCCCTATTGGGAATCAAGCCCACAACCCCAGCATGTGCCCTTGACCAGAATCGAACCCAGGACTCTTCAGTCCACAGGCCAATGCCGTATCCACTAAGCCAGTGGTCGGCAAACTCATTAGACAACAGAGCCAAATATCAACAGGACAACGATTGAAATCTCTTTTGAGAGCCAAGTTTTTTAAACGTAAACTTCTTCTAACGCCACTTCTTCAAAATAGACTCGCCCAGGCCGTGGTATTTTGCGGAAGAGCCACACTCAAGGGGCCAAAGAGCCGCATGTGGCTCGCGAGCCGCAGTTTGCCGACCACGGCACTGAGCCAAGCCAGCTAGGGCCAGGCCTGTGATTTTCGTTCATGCGGTCACACCCACCAGTTCCAATCCAGCAGCCCAACTCGGGGGCCACCTCTGATGGTGAGCCTCCCAGCGCCTCCCAGCCCCTCGGGCGCGCCCCCTGATCTGATCTCCAAGCCCTGGATTCCCCAGATCAGGGCTGGTCTTTAGTCATCGGGGTGCTGGCCTAGAGCCCCTCCCCAACCAGGGTAGAGGAAGGTCCGAAGACCAGAAGCCCCCTGTTTATAGCCCCCCTCCCAGCCTGGCCTGGGGCGGGTCTTACCTTTTCATATGCTCGCTAGCCATTCCTTGGATGTAAATGGACATCCCCATGCTGAGACCTCCAGGGATGGGCTTGTTGTAGGGCAGAGTCTGTAGAAGGGGCTGGGTGAGGGGCCTTGAAGGCCATCTGCCTATTGAAGCCTTTCCCCCTCAGGGAGAAGCACCCCACCCCCACCCCCACCCCCTTATTCCCTTAAGCAAGCGGGAGGAAACTACGGGGTGAGGGTTCAGCATGAAGATGAAGAGGGCTGACAGTGTGGGGTGGACATAATAGCCTGACAGGTGGGTCACCAGGGTCAGTATTAGGTAAATCAGACCCAGGGGCAGGGTGGGTGCCTCTGAAGTTCAGGGTGAGAGTAAATTGGTGCCTGGGGCCAGGGTGGAGCTAAGCCGGGCCTGGGTGAAGGCCTGGGCCTGAATCTCACCGGGTTGTAGGTGGGCTGGTAGCCGGGTGCAGGGACAAAGGCCATCTTGAGAGGCTGGGCTGGTGGCTCGTCCTGTGAGAAGAGCTGCAGGAGTAGGAAATGGTGGCAGATGCCGGGTGGTAGCTGGCTTTTATACCCGAGGAAAAGGGCGTGGCAGGCAGGGCAGGGTTCACGGGGTCCCTCTTCTGAGCGTCCCAGGCTCACATCTTCTTCTAATGTACCCTCTGGTCTCCCTTCTCTCACCAGCCTCAGTGGTAACCTGTCAGAACCCAGATCATTGGGCAGGCCTCGGGGGGACTCGGGTCAGAAACCCCTCCTCGAGAACCTTCTGCAAAGAGAATGTGCTAGTGAACTTTGGCCCTGCCAGTGCCTTATCAGAGGCCATAAAACTCTACCTGGACCTTTGTTAGCAGAGGGAGGGTAAGGTCAGGGAGGTTGGTTGGGCAGGGCTGCAGGAGTGGCCCGGGACAGGTGGGCAATGGGAGGAAGTGAAGGGAGGGAGGAACTGGGTGCTCTTGACGCTCCAGGAACTGTGAAAGGACCTAAATTGATTGTGTGCCTACGACATGCCTTTACCATGACTTTCTCTTGTATACACAGTGGTTTAGATAACTGACTTCTGCAGCCAGAGGTTCTGGGTGCAAATCCTGCCTCAGCCACTTCCTGGCTGTGTAATCTTGGGTCAGTGCCTTAACCTCAATTTGTTCATTTACTCATCTGTAAAATGGGGATATTAATAGTATCAACTTCACAGGTCCTTAAAGTAATCGCTAAATTAATAAATGCTCAGAACAAGACTTGGTATATAGAAGGCACTAAATTGTTTGGTCTCTTGTACTCATTCCCAACATAAATCCAGGACAGTGGAATTATATGTATACTAGAGGCCTGGTGCACGAAATTTGTGCACGGGGTGGGGGGAGGGGGAATTCCCTTCAGCCCAGCTTTCACCCTCTCCAATCCAGGACCCCTTGGGGGATGTCCGACTGCCTGTCTAGACCGGCAATTGGACATCCCTCTCACAATCCTGGACCGCTGGCTCCTAATTGCTCACCTGCCTGCCTGCCTGTTCGCCCTAACTGCCCCCCATTGCCAGCCAGGTCTCCCCCAACTGCCCCCTCCCTGCTGGCCCGGTCACTCCTAACTGCCCCGCCCCCCCACCCCGCCAGCCAGGTCACCCCTAACTGCCCCCCTCCCCGCCAGCCTGGTTGCCCCCAACTACCCCCCTCTGCTGGCCTGGTTGCCCCTAACTGCCCCCCCCGCCGACCTGGTCACCCCCACTGCCCCCCCCCCCGCCAGCCTAATCGCCCCCAACTGCCCCCCCTGCCAGCTTGGTTGCCCACAACTGCACCCCCCCCCACCAGCCTGGTCACCCCCAACAGCCCCCCCTTGCTGGCCTTGTCACCCCCAACTGCTCCCCGTGCCAGCCTGGTCACCCCCGCCAGCCTGGTTGCCCCACGCAGCCTGCTTGTTCAGTCGTTTGGTCGTCCCTCGGGCCAGTCCTGGGCGGCTAGGCAGCTGACATCTGAGGCTTGCCTGCGCCTCGGGCCTGCCCTGGGAGGCTGGGGGGCTGAGGGGACTCCAGAGGCAGGCGTGCGGAGCAGTGGGACCCACCTGGGGGTGGGCCCAGCCATGCCACGTGCCTGCCACCCCAGCGGGGCTGTAGGCGCCGCCATCTTTGTGAGGGTGTGGCCATCAATTAGCATATTCCCTCTTTATTAGATAGGCTGAATGAGAAAACCTCAAGCTTAAAGAAATGAGGCAGCTGGCTAGATAGTAATGGCATCCTCGCCAGACTTCAGCGCCAGATCCCATTAAGCAGTGAGAGGGGTCAGGCGGGGTGAACACTGCCCTCGAGCTGCACCCCTGCTTGCTCCATCCATGCCAGGCTGTCTTTGGCCCTGCCCTGCCCACCGCCAGCTCTGCGTGGCCATCACCGGCCTGGCTCCCATTCCCATTGGCCAACGCTCTCTTCCCAACCTGCCAGCTGTGGTCTATGGGTCACCACGTGCATCTTACTCCTTCCCACTCTCCCATCTCCAATAAGGACACCAGGTTCTTGACTCTGCTTTATTGTTCGTGGGGTGAAGGTATGGCCCTGGACATGAAGAAACCAGTGTCACAGAGTCATAAACTGGGAGACTGGGTGAGAAGGCAGCAAGGTGGCCATCTTTACTATCTCCCTCTGGAGATGAGGAAACACACGCATAAGGTTGGTCAAAGCCAGACCCCAGGCCGGGCCTAGGACGTGGGGGCTCTCAGAGCTTGGAGAAGGTGACACTCTTCATGTCCTTCTTCTCCATGGCTGCCTGGACAGACTTAACGATGTCCTGGGTTTGCAGCATGCTCATGTTCCAGGATGTCTAGATAGAGAGGGCAGAGAATAATGGAAGGATAGGGCAAGACTGGAGTTGGACCAATGAAAAACGGGGACATAGCAGCACACCAATCAGAGGAAAAGGCCTGCAGAGGCCGCTGAGCTCTGATTGGTTGCTCTGGGATCAGAGAAGGGTTGTGATTGGTCAGATGGAGAGCCTTACCATGAAATTGAGGCCCTCGGCCACTGAATGGTCGCGGGAGTAGAGCAGGTTGATTTTGGTGCCCTGAACCGCCACGGGGCTCTTGCTGGAAATCTCCGCCGCCAGGTTGAAGGCCGCGTCCAGCATGACCTCCTTGTCTGGGAATATTCGGCTGCAAATGAAGGGCATCTGGAATCGGGGGTCTGAGAGGGTTCTCTACCTTACCTCCCATATTAGAAGTGGCCAATCACAGTAGAAAGCAGAAGACACCCCCCCCTCCTCCCATGAAATGGACCAATCAGGGCACGACACTCCAGAATAAAGAACTGACCATTCAGAGAGAGGAAGCCCCGTGGAATCCATGAATAAGAATTCCCAGGGACCCAGAGAGCCCCACCCAGGCCTGGCTGGCCCCGAGCTCCTCACCAGCACCGGCGCAGCCTACCTGACCAGCCCGCTGCTCAGGGCCTCATCAGCCATCATCTTGCGGGCGGTGAAGGCCAGCTCGTTGACCAGGCTGCAGGAGGGCAGGGTATCAGGGCCAGCGGTCACCCCAGGTCCAGAGATGCCCTTCGGTCCCTTCCCCCACGTGTCCCTACCCACCTCTGATTCCCGACGACTCTGGGCAGACGCTGCAGCGTTCCCACATCAGCAGCCAAACCCACGTCCACCTCCTGCGGGTAGCAATCCCGTCAGTTCTTGGTCTCTGCCCGATACTGGCCGGTGAAATGCGGCACTCGTCGTAGAGGTCTCACTCCACCCCTCGCTCAGATGCTCCTCCCCTCAATACTCCATTCCCTTTCTTTCCCAAAGGAGATTCCTTCAGGCCAGAGTCCACCTTCCAATTCCTCGGCCATCTCCGTTCTTCCGGGTCTGCCACGTCTCTCTCCAGAGTGAAGTGCTTCTTAACCGCGCTTGGTTCACCCCCTTCCTGCATCGATGGGCTCCATCCTGCCTCCCACCCTCTGAGGAGGCACTGACTCCATGATGCAGCGTCCCCAGCCTGCCCCGTCCCCATTCTTTACTCGCTCCTGACCTCACCTGGACTGCATGCCCTACCCTTTAATTCCTCCATGACCAAGCCTTACTTCTTTTTTTTTAAAAAAAATATATATTTTATTGATTTTTTACAGAGAGGAAGGGAGAGAGAGGGATAGAGAGCTAGAAACATCGATCAGCTGCCTCCTGCACACCTCCTACCGGGGATGTGCCCTCAACCAATGTACATGCCCTTGACCGGAATCGAACCTGGGACCCTTGAGTCCGCAGGCCAACGCTCTATCCACTGAGCCAAACCGGTTAGGGCCAAGCCTTACTTCTTAAGGGTCATTTCTGATGAGCTCTTCCGTGAAGCCGGCTGGGCTTGTTGCGGGCCCTCCCTCCTCATTCCCACCTCCCGAGCCTGCACTGTCACTGCTCTGCCCTGACGGCCGCTCTTCGCCCAGCGTTAAGCAGGACTCAGAGAAGCAGAAGCTGGGGGGGTGACTCACCTTCACCTGAAAGAAAGCATCCTGGGCACAGTACCGGATGTCACAGGCGGTGATGAGGTCCACACCTGGCAGGCAGAAGCCCTGGGCACTGAACAACCATGAGGACCAACCCTCCGCCCAGGCCCAGGGGGTTGCAGTTTGGTACAAAACCCAGCTAGCAATGGATCTGAGGCTGGAGGCCACGGGCTGAGGCAGAAGGCAGCAGCCAACAGGCACACAGCCGGAATGAGTTCCGGGATGGGGGTTGTAGACTCACCTCCGCCGATGCAGCCCCCGTGGATGGCTGCAATCACGGGTTTGGGGCACTGGAAGAAAACGAGAGGGGTGGGGTTAGGGCGGGCCCAGGAGAGATGGACAGAAGGCGTGCCTTCCCGGCCCCCAGTCACCTTCTCGATGACGCTGAAGGTCTCTTGGTATCTGGAGATGAGGTTACGCAGGTACCAGCTTATGCGAGCCACATCATCTCCTTGAGGCTGAAGGAGGTCTGAAGCCATGTCCACGAGGTCGATACCTAGTGGGAGGTGTGAGGAGGCTCATGTAGCCTCCACTGCCCCAGCTGGAGGTGAGAACCTGGGCTCAGCCTGTTTGAACCCTCAAACCACCGCAGTGGAGAAAGCAACTCACCTAGGGCTCAGCAAGGGGTGGTGAAATAAAAGTCAACCTTTCCTGCTCACTTTTCCCTCACAACAACCCTCTGAGGTGGGTCCTCTCACTATCTCCATTTTATGGGACAAACTGAGGCACGGGGGATTTAAGTCACTTGCCCAAGGTCATGCTTTGCACCAAATGCCAGACAGCCTGGCCGCCAGGTTTTGGTTTGAGCAATCGAGTCAGTGCTGCTAGTGGTTCCTGAGATGCAGCAATTCTGGGGGCTCCAACTTGCAAGACAATCCCAAACCTGACCTTTGCTCCACTCGTCAGTCCCCATGACCCCTACCCTCTGGCTACCATCCTGCCCCCACAGGCTGCTCCCCACACACAGCCGGGGGGAAGATGTAGACACTTCAGGGCCCTCTCTTCTTCCTTCCCAACCCACTTACTTGGAATAAAATGCAAGGTCTTTGCCAATGCCTTGCCAGCTCAGCACCAAAATCATTCCCAACCTATTCCTTTGGGCACACACGTCTCCAACAACACAACACAGTCCCTCTCAGGGCCTTTGGGCCTCCGGTTCCCTCGGCGTAAAACAGTCCGTCCCCCTGTTCTGATCCCAAGACAGATTCCATCTCTGTCCAGGACACAGCTCAAAAGTCATCTCCTCAGCAAGGCCGGCTCTGGCTACCCTGGCTAAATAGCAGCCGTCGTCACCTTCCACCTCCTTCCTCTGCCTAGCGCCGGCGCTGCTACCGCATAATGTGGTGCTCATCTCACTTAGTGCCCATCTCCCATCTCGGATGACAGCGCCAGGAGCCGGGGAGTTTTGTCTTTGTCCACCTCCGGATCCCAGTGGCTAAACAAAGTCTAGTACACAGGAGGAGCTCAATAAGTGAACAATACAGACAATTCCTGTCCTCACGGAGCTGCCCTTCTATGGGAAAGACAAACACGTACGAAAATACATGTTGTCAGATGACGATCAATGTGAAAACTAAAGAAGGACAATGGGATGGAAAGTGAGTGAGTGTGCAGTGAGGACTCCTGCAGTATTGTACTGGGTGTCAGGGACCCACTCACTGAAAAGGTGACATTTGAGTAAAGATATGGAGAAGAGGCCCTACCTGGTTTGGCTCAGTGGATAGAGCGTCAGCCTGCGGACTGAAGGGTCCCGGGTTTGATTCCGGTCAATGGCACATGCCTGGGTTGCGGGCTTGATCCCCAGTAGGGGGTGTGCAGGAGGCAGCCAATCGATGATTCTCTCTCACCATTGATGTTTTATCTCTCTCTACCTCCCTCTTCCCCTCTGAAGTCAATAAAAATATATTTAAAATAATAATTAAAAAAAAAAAAAGATGTGGAGAAGAGACAGGGAACTACAGGGACATCCGGGATAAGAGTTCCGAATGTCAGGAACAGCCAGTGGTAGGAATGCCCCTGGTCTGTGTGAGGACCATGGAGGAGGCCAGGGTAGCTGAAGTGGAACGAGCAAGAAGGAAAGTGGGAAGAGTCAAGGTCAGAGAGGTGACCGGGCCAGCAGTGTGGGGCCTCCTGAGCCAAGAGGAGGACTGTGGCTTTTACGCTGAGATAGGGCTATGGACAGTTCTAAACAGAATCATCCTTCACTTTTTCCCTCCTCAGCTGAATCATGCTCATCCTGCTGCCTGTCCCCTAACAATCGGGTTAACAAACCTGAAAAATCATTCCCACAAACAGCCACACCCCACTCTCAGACTTGGTTGCCTCCACAGCTTGTTTAAATGAGACGGGAGGAGTGTCGGCTCAGGGTAGAGATGAATTTGTGCAAGTTAAATATGCTTAAGATGGGATCCCCTGGCCCCAGCTGATTTGGCTCAATGGATAGAGCGTTGGCCTGTGGACTGAAGGGTTCCAGGTTTGATTCCCATCCAAGGCACAAGCCCAGATAGTGGGCTCGATCCCCAATAGGGGTGGGGCGTGCAGGAAGCACCAAATCAATGATTCTCTCTCATCATTGATGTTTCTATCTCTCCCTCTCTGAAATCAAGAAAATATATTTAAATAAATAAATAAATAAATAAATAGATGGGACCCCGGTGTCCTTGTCCAGGTCACTTCATCCTCTGGGCCTTGGGTTTCCTCTCTGTAAAATGAGGGTAAAGCCCTGCTGAGAGCTGACAAGGCTGCAGGACTTCAAGAAGACGAAGCTTTAAGCCGTGCCTGGCATTTAGGGCATCACACGTTGCTATTACAGACTCCATTTCAGTAGAGGCCAGAACCTGGATCAGTCTGAGCGCTTCTTCCACTCCATGTCTGAGAAGTCCGAGTGACTCACGGGAGCCACGTGACTCCCAGACAAGCCCAGCTAGGCACCCTGTGATCCCTGCCTCCACTGGTTTTTCTGGTTTACCTGGACCTGCAGACACTGGCTTTTACAACCCCGTGAAGTAAGGGCCCCTGACCAGAACACAAGGGGTTCCCCTCCACAGTGAGAACCACTCCCGGCAGTGAAGTCCGCCATCACATTCTCCTGAGAATCTTGAAATGTTCCACAATCATAATGAAGTTATTCATAATCACAAATAACAGCTCCATCAACAAAGTTTCCCATGTATCGATGTTTTATGCATCTGCGCTCATTGAATCCTCACAGAAACCTGAGCTGGGTGCTGTTACCTCCATTCTCTTCAGAGGAGGAAACTGCAACTCAGAGCTGAAGGGGCGTGCGCAGGAGGCACCCGGGGGAGTGGCTGGCTCTGGGACCAGAGCCCTTGCTTTGTTTTTTTTAAATATATTTTATTGACTTTTTACAGAGAGGAAGGGAGAGGGATAGAGAGCTAGAAACATCGATGAGAGAGAAACATCGATCAGTTGCCTCCTGCACACCCCCCACTGGGGATGTGCCCGCAACCAAGGTACATGCCCTTGACCGGAATCGAACCTGGGACCTTTCAGTCTGCAGACCGACGCTCTATCCACTGAGCCAAACCGGTTTCGGCTAGAGCCCTTGCTTTGAACCAGCATGTCAGGTACCTGGGTTACAGTCACTTAGTGGTTTATCGGCAAGGGGACTCGGCAGCCAGGCGGCTCCAGGTCAGAAATCCTGGCTCTGCCACTTACCACCTGTGAGAACTGGGCATTTCTTCCTTCCTCTGGGCTGGAGTTTCAGCATATATACTAGTAAAATGGGGATGGAGCTGAACCTGTCTCCTAGGGTTGTGGGAGAAGAAACATGTGTGAAATGCGATGACACCTCACACCTCACAAATGCTACATGAAGTATGGGCTATTTCTTTTCTTTTTGTTAACCCTCACTTGAGGATATTTTTATCCATTGCTTTTCAGAAAGAGTGGAAAGGAGGGAGGAAGGCAGGGAGCGGGGAGAGGGAGGAGGAGAGAGAGAGAAGGATTGATGTGAGAGATACTGATTGGTTGCCTCCTACACGTACCTGGGGCACTCTGACTTAGGTATGTGCCCATGACAGGGAATCAAACCTGTAACCTTTTGGTGCATGAGCCGCCGCTTTAACCACTGAACAACATCGGCCAGGGGATTCACGGTCTTCTAAGAGATGCCTGCATATTATCCCAACATGGTGGAGAGCAATGGTGGGCTGGTCCCTCTTCGTTGAGGAGAAACCTGGAGAACTAGGTGCTGTGAGTGCTGAGGAGTGAGATGACTTTCTGAATACAAGCTTCATTCTGATTAAGAACTTTTTTTTTTAATCCTCACTCAAGTATATGCTTTTTTATTTTTATTTATTTTAAAATATATTTTTATTGACTTTAGAGAGAGAGGAAGGGGGAGGGAGGGAGGAAGGGAGAGAGAGAGAGAGAGAGAGAGAAAGACAGAGACAGAGAGACAGAGACAGAGAGACAGAGACAGAGAGAAACATCGACTGGTTGCCTCCAGCACATGCCCCGCCAGCCAGGGACTGATCAAAAACTGAGAAATGTCTCCACCTCTGATAATGAGGGTATTCTTGTTTTGTTCTGAAACATTTGCTCTGGGGCTGGGAGGCACAGTGGGATGTGCATCTGAAGTGACTACGGCTCGGCATCCAGGGCCTGAGGAGTGGGCCAGGCAGAAGGCACAGCACTGCTGCTTAGGGAACCCCCGCTCAGCAGGGCTGCCTCCACCTCCATGGGCCGCTTCAAAGTCTCCCCGCAGGCCACGCTGCTGCTGGGCCAGGGATCAGGAGCTAAGGGGCTGTGACTGCAGCCCAACCTCTGCTCCTCAGCGGAGCCCACAAGCAAAGTCAGAAATGTTTCTGTGATGCCTCACTTCATCTCACAGGTGACAACTACGTGCTCTGGTTGGACAAGATACAAACAGCTACTCTACAGCACAGGGAAGATTCTAAAGAGATTAGAATTGAATCTGCAACCTTTTGGTCTGCAGTCCAATGCTCTATCCATTGAGTGGAATGAGCAAGAAGGAAAGTGGGAAGAGAGTTGTCACGCCCTAACCGGTTTGGCTCGGTGGATAGAGCGTCGGCCTGCGGACTGAAGGGTCCCAGGTTCGATTCTGGTCAGAGGCATGTACCTTGGTTGCGGGCGCATCCCCGGGAGGGGGTGTGCAGGAGGCAGCTGATCGATGTTTCTCTCTCATCGATGTTTCTAGCTCTCTATCCCGCTCCCTTCCTCTCTGTAAAAAATCAATGAAATATATTATAAAAAAAAAAAAAAAAGAGAGAGCTGTCACTTAAAAAAGGTTCTGGCACTGAGGGAGTTACCAGTTTTTAGAGCTTTTAGCCCAAGGCCACGCTGAAGTTGTGCTTGTAGAACCAGAAGACAGAGTCAGGGTGAGGCCAGCTGCTGAAAGTAAGGGGGTAAATTCCACAAAGGAAAGGAGACAGCCAGAGAGGGGAGCTCCAAATTCTGTGTATAGACTTTGCCCAAATTTATTGCTGATCTATGAACCATGCATGCAGCCCAAAAGATTTAAAAGCTGATTCCAACTAAGCTGATAAAACAGGAATCTCAACACTCTTTGGAGTTCTATAGTAGGATCCAAAGTTTCCACAACATCTTCCAATATCCCAATATCCAGGATACAATCCAAAGTTACTCCAAATACAAAGAAAAATAAATATGAGACCTATTTTTTTTTCAAAAGAAAAGATAAAAAAACAGAGATTGACCTAAAGGTGACCCAGATGTTGAAATAAGGAGACAAAGATTTTAAAGCAGCCATTACAACTATGCTCAATGGCACAAAGAAAGATATACTCATGATAAATAAAAAGACATGAAAGTTCAGCAGAGAAATGGAAAATATATATAGAACCAAATGGAAATTTGAAAACTCTAAACTACATTATCAGAAATTGTAAAACTAACTGGATAGGCTTAACATAATAGAGATGACAAAGGAATCAGGGATCTGGTCCATGGGAATTACCATTTCAGCAACAGACCTGAGGGACAATCAAAAGATCCAAGAGGCCGAAACCGGTTTGGCTCAGTGGATAGAGCGTTGGTCTGCGGACTGGAGGGTCCCAGGTTCGATTCCGGTCAAGGGCATGTACATTGGTTGCGGGCACATCCCCTGGTGGGGGGTGTGCAGGAGGCAGCTGGTCGATGTCTCTCTCTCATAGATGTTTCTAGCTCTCTATCCCTCTCCCTTCCTCTCTGTGAAAAATCAATAAAATATATTAAAATGTAGAGATTAAAAAAAAAAAAAAAAGATCCAAGAGACATGGAACTGGGAATCAGTTCATGTGTGTTGGGTAATTACATGAAAGCATGTTATTATTATAACACACTTTACTGACCAAAAAAAAAAAAAAAAAGATTTTCAGAGGTTAAGGACCTTAAATCATGTTCTGTCATGTTCAGTTGGACTAATTTCTGAATTTGAATATTTTATTTAAAAATTTTTATTGATTTCAGAGAGGGGAAGAGAGAAACCAGTGATGAAAGAGAATCACCAATCGGCTGCCTCCTACATGCCCCCATACTGGGGAATCGAGCCCACAACCCAGGCATGTGCCTGATCTAGAACTGAACCATGACCTCCTGGTCAATCACTGAGAAACACCAGCTGGGCTGAATTTGAATGTTTTAAATTAAAATGATAAAAGGGGAAGTTCGAAGCTGCTGACAACCCTAATTAACAAGCATTGCTCATATGGAAACATATTTTTCTCCCTACCTCACCTGAGGATATTTTCCCATTGATTTTTAGAGAGGTGGGGGGTGGAGAGGGAGGGAGAGAGTATGACAAGAATAGTAATTGATCATATAAGTTCTTTTAAATCTGCTTTGCTGGAATTTCATAAGGAATCTCCAGACTGACCTTTAGCCCCTTAGGGCTAGAAGCCAAGCCACATAGTTGCCACCAGCATTTGCTTGCAATACCTATTGATTTGGGTGAATTCCTCAGGTTCTCAAGGTTCTTTACAATGTCTGGAGGTTCTTTCCTTGTTGTCTCCCAAGAAAGCAACCTTTGTTCCTTCTCTGGAAAAACTAATGTGAACCATGGAAGTAGGGTACCAGGCCACTTTCCAAGGGGCTTTTATCGGCTTCCAAAGTCAATAATAATTCCTTAAAACTTTCTGGTGACATCTGAGTTGGTGCATGTCTATGTAAAAAATGACATTCCAGCCCTAGCCGGTTTGGCTCAGTGGATAGAGTATCGGCCTGTGGACTGAAGGGTCCTGGGTTCAATTCCGGTCAATGGCACATGCCCAGGTTGTGGGCTCAATCCCCAGTAGGGTGTGTGCAGGAGGCAGCTAATCAATGATTCTCTCTCATCATTGATGCTTCTATCTCTCTCTCCCTCTCCGTTCCTCTCTGAAATAAATAAAAATATATATATTTTTAAAAATGACATTCCAGTCAAAGTCTTAGTAATAAACCAATTTCCAATTGTGTCTTGTTATAAAAGGAACATATTGCTCTAGCCAGTTTTGCTCAGTGGATAGAACGCTGGCTCACGGACTAAAGGCTCACAGGATTTATTCCAGTCAATGGCACGTACCTCGGTTGCAGGCTCAATCCCTGGCCCCTGGTCAGGGCAAGTGCAGGAGCAACCAATTGATGTGCCTCTTTCACATCAATGTCTTTCTCTCTCTTTTCTCCTCTCGCTCTCCCCCTCCCACCTTCCCCTCCACTCTCTCTAAAATAAAAAAATCAATGGAGCCCGGCTATGTGGCTCAATGGTTGAGTGTCAACCCAGGAACCAAGAGGTTGGTGGGTCGATTTCTAGTCAGGGCACATGCCCAGGTTGTGGGTTCGATCCCCAGTGGGGGCCTTGCAGGAAGCAGCCAGGCAATTACTTCCTCTCTCATCAATGTTTCTATCTCCATATCCTTCTCCCTCCACCTCTCTCTAAAAAGCAATAAAAATATATATTTTAAAAATCAATGGCCTAGCCGGTTCGGCTCAATGGATAGAGCATTGGACTGCAGACCAAAAGGTTGCAGATTCAATTCTAATCAAGGGTACGTACCTTAGTTGCAAGCTTCCCTGGCCGGGCCCTGGTTGAGGTGCATGCAGAAGGCAACCAATCAATGTGTTTCTCTCACATCTATATTTCTCTGTCTTTCCCTCTATCTTCTGCTCTCTCTAAAGATCAATGGAAAAATATTCTTGAGTGAGGATTAAAAAAAAAAAATCAATGGAAAAAATAACCTGGGGTGAGGATAAACAAAAGCATTTTTTAATCTAATTGTTCACCTTTGGACTGGATCCTGAATTTTTCCTTTTCTTTTTTAAAAATATTTTTTAATTGATTTCAGAGAGGAAGGGAGAGGCAGAGAGAGACAGAAACATCAATGATGAGAGAATCACTAATCAGCTGCTTCTGCATACCCCACACTGGAGACCGAGCCCACAACTTGGGCATGTGCCCTGATCGGGAATTGAACCGTGACCTCTTGGCTCATAGGTCAATGCTCAACCACTGAGCCATGCCAGCCGGACCTGAATTTTTCTTCTTCTTCTTCTTCTTCTTTTTTTTTTAAAGTAAGCTGGTTTAAAAAATCAGTGGGATGACATCATTTCTCTGCTCCAAATCTTCCAAAGGCTTCTCACCTACCTCTATGGAATTTATTGAATTTTCACCCCTTCCCAAACACACATATCCCATTTCCTATTCCTCTTCCCTCTGGACCACTATAATCCAGCCACACTAGCTGGAGGACCCCAGAAGAAGCTGCGCACACTCCTGCCTCCGGGATTTTGTACTTGCTGTTCCCTCCACCAGTTCCATCCCTCCCCCCCTCACCCCCCGCATCTGTACCAGGGCTTTTTCACTCCATCTGGGACTAGCCTTGGCTCAGATGACAGTTTTCAACCAGCCTCTCCTTGTTTACAAGCACAACCCTCACCCCCACACTCTTTCCCCTTCACTGTTTTATTGTTCCCCACAGCATCCATCACCTCCAGCAGGGACAATGCTGGAGCCAGGCCCTCCCTCCCGTGCCCCTGTCTGAGGCCTCACCAGGCTGCACAGTGGGGCGCCTGCTCCCTGTGGTAGTCCAGCTGCGCCAGCGAGCAGGGCCCGTACTTGTCCCGCCCAGAGGTTCATGGCAGGTGGAGTTCCCGGGTCGGATGCTCCCTGAATTTTTCTAATAAAAGTGTTTGACTGCAGCCCTCTGATATTGAGGTAACCAAGATGGCAGCGTAGGTAAATGCCAGTAATTGCTGCCTTCCACAACCACATCAAAATTACAACTAAAATACAAACAACCATCATTCTGAACCACCTGATATCTGGATGAATGAAGTCCTACAACTAGAGTAGTAACAAAGAAAGCACATCAAGACTGGTAGGAGGGGCAGAGGCACAGAATGGGCAGGTCCAACACTCACATGTGGCATGTTTTTAATGGAAAGAGATATCTCCAAGTCTTCCCGAGAGAAGAAGGTGGTCCCAGCCCCACACCAGCCCCCAGCCCAGGGTTGCAGAGCTGGGGAGAGAAGCCCCTGTAACTTCGGGCTGTAAAAAACTGCGGAGATTGTGGCTGAGTAACACAGAGGCTGCTGGAGTCCCAGGTGTTCCTCTTAAAAGGCCCGCACATGAAGTTTACATGGCCCACTTCTGAGCTCCAGCGCTGGGCGGAGGCTTTGGGGAATCCAGGGACATATGGGGAGGATGTTCTGGCATCAGGGCAGGAAATCAGGGGTGGCTTTCTCTCAGACAGGTGTGCTCGCAGGGGTCGTTGTTCCTGTGCTGGGACCTCCCCCACCTCAAAGCTAACTGGCAGCCATATCTGAGTTTCCATCAGTGTGGCCCACACTGTTCACTCTACCCTGGTGATTTCCCTGAGATCTGGCCCAACCCAAGCTGTTTACAAAGGCTTTTCCATATAAAAATGGCCTGTCTTGGTTCAGGCTTTAGACTGGTGTCATCATGCCCAAAACCTATCAATAAAAGGTCCAAGACCTGGCACTAGCACCAGCCTACCTTGCTTCACAGCTGGGCCTCGCCTACGTACTTCCAAGCCCAACACAAGTAGCAGCCATCTGCAGATCTTTGTAGCTTCTGCTGGGTGGCCCCAGGCAGTGGCTGACTTTGCACCTCCTGAGAGGCCCAGAGCCAGTGCACCTGGTTTACAGCTTCAGACCATAGCAGATTACAACTCTACACATCCACAAGTGACACACTCAAGGGGCAGACTCAGTGAGCACCAAAGCCCCACTGAAGCAAGTCCTGCTCCACAGGGGTGTCTTCCTGCACAGCAGCAGCTCTTCCACTGTAGTTGCAGCTGGTCCTCACAGCCACTTAGCCTGGAGGTCAATTCCTCCCAGAGACGCCAATAGCAATAAAGGCTCAACTACAACAAGACTGTGCACACAGCCCCACAGGGACACACCTGTAGTGCCCAGCTCAGGTGACTGGGGAGGCTGAGCCACTGGGCCCTACAGGACATCTACCACACAAGGCTACTTACCAATTCCAGGAGACATAGCAGCTTTACCTAGTACACAGCAACAAACACAGGGAAGCAGCCAAAATGTGGAGACAGCCCTAACTGGTTTGGGTCAGTAGATAGAGCGTTGGCCTGTGGACTCGAGAATCCCAGATTCGATTCCGGTCAAGGGCATGTACCTTGGTTGCGGGCACATCCCCAGTAGGGGGTGTGCAGGAGGCAGATAATCAATGTTTCTCTCTCATCAATGTTTCTAACTCTCTATCCCTCTCCCTTCCTCTCTATAAAAAAATCAATAAAATACATATTTTTAAAAATGTGGAGACAAAGCAACGTTACGAATGAAAGAACAGAAGAATCTCCAGAAAAAAAAACCCTAAATGAAATGGAAGCAAGCAAACGACTAGGTACAGAGTTCCAAACAATGGTTATAGTCCTAGCCAGCTGCCCTATATTCCTCAAGATTAGAAATGATCAAAAGAAAGGGGGTGGGGGATCATAACCACATAGAAACTTCATTTCGAAGTTTCTTGTAACCTTTTCTCCTTTCTTTCCTTTTGATTCAAACTGGCCTCATCTAGCACCCTGACTCACCTGCCTTCTTCTCCCTTGCAGGACCACTCCCTTAGTCATTAAGTCCTCAGGGCAACGAGGTTCTGATCGGCACCAAATAATCCTATGAAAAAAGCTTCAGGTCTACTGATCGCAGAGACAGTTTCGGTCAAACTAGAGATAACATCTAAACTTCAGATGTGTTTCAGCTCTAGGCCCAGAAAAGCAGCCAACCCACACCATGGCTGACATCAGGACCAGATACACTGATCAACTACCCCCTACCCTATCATCTACCAGTCAGTAGAGACCGTGACCCTGACCGAAACCTTAACTCCCTGAGTCATCGTGATTAATGATTTCCCCCCTGTGTGACCCATTCCCTGGAAGCCATCCAGGAGCCAGGTCTTTAACCATTAGCTAACCTGTCTCTGGGTGTAAATTAACCTATACTTTCTTTGCTGCATTTAAAAAAAAAAAAAAAAAAAAGCATTTATCTATACCTAGGGGTAAGGGGAGGCAGGTGGGGATGGAGAGCATCTCATACCTGCAGTGAACATTTTTCCTGCACCAGAGATCACCACAGCCCGACAGTCAGCATCTTGCGCTATCTTGTTGAAGCACTCCACCATCTCGCTGTGGAGGGGCAAGGAGTGAGGAAGGGCTGTGTCTGGGGTGGGAATCCCCTACCTTCATGTCCAACGGTCTCCCCTACCCCACCCCTAGCCAATCCCTCAGCCTCTGCCTCCTCTGGAGGATCCGTAGGCCAGACCTCCAGAAGGCCTTGTTCATGGCATTCCTTTTCTCCGGCCGATTTAGCTGTACATGCAGAATGTGCCTCTGGGCAGCTGTCACCCGAAGGGACTCATAGTTGTGGTGTGGGGCTTCACTGGGGGCTGCTCTGGAGGCCTCATCTTGTGCAGAGCTCATGGGGCGAAGGCTAAGGTTGAGACCCAGGTGGGTGGGGGCTGTCAGTCCTGAGGAGACAAAGGAAGGAAGAGCCTTTGATGACCCCATATTGGGGTCACACCCCCTTCAAGAGCAGAGGGCACACATCTCAGTGACACTAGACTGGGGAACACGGGACCCTTAGAGACCGCAGTGTAGGTGGATACAGTTTTAAGATTAGGGGTGCAATTATCAGCGGTCTCAACGTGAGAACCACTTCAGACCCTCGGTTGTGGAACGGACCCCAGGTTAGGGACAGGGCGCCCTCAGCGACCCGACCGTAAGACACAGGCCTATAGACCTGGGGAATCCTGAGTTAAAGGGACCGGACCCTGCTTGGCCTGGGGCAGCCTCCCCGTCACATGACTTCTAGGACAGCATGACAGCGATCGGACCGCCCGCGGTCAAGAGGTGACTCACGCCACAGCGGCAGGTCGCGGAATCTGCGTGAAGCCGCCATCGCCGCCGCCATCGCTACTGAGTAGCTGAGTAACGCGATAAGAGGAAACCAAAGGGGCGGAAACAAAGGCAGCCATGTTGAGGGAGGGCATCAGGTGCAGCGGAAGGCGGAGGCGCCCCGCCTCCCGCCATCTTTACTAAGGGCAACAGGAACTAGCCGGTTTTCAGTAGAAGGGCCCCTTTGACCCAGTAAGACTCTGGCCTCACCGACATTCCTGCATAAAGGTCATCACAACGCTGTTTTATAATGGCGTTACAACTGGAGGCAGCTCAAGTGTCCAAGGACATAATGGCAGAATAACTGCAGCCCTGATCATTAACTAATGCCATGTTAACCAAAAAGAAAACTTACCAGGTAGAGTTTACCCATGTCAAAATCGGGCCAACATTAAGCTCTGACTATATATTTTTAAAACTCCCACACCACCTCCAGGTCCTATTTTCCTTTGTACACAGGAACCTGGGGCTGGGGCAGTCATGATTTCATGGTCTCTAGGCTTCAGAAGTGCTGAAGAGGGGATTTATGTGGATCTTAAGTCTATGTTCCTAAAATAATTTCCTCAAAATAAAATAAACCTCTATGGAAAATCCATGTAATGCAAGAAACAAGTGCTGTAAAAATGCTTGTTAGGGAGATGTTCACCAGGAAGTGAATGGATGTCTCTGAGCAAACGGAATGGTAGGGAATACCTTGCCTTCTTAATAAAATGTCATAGGCAGGCTCTATTGGAAAAACAGAACCAGTGACTGTCCATCAACAGAGAACTGTTATCTATGCAAAGGAAACTCTGAAACTGCATGCAAATACCAAGATATGAGAGAGAAAAATGTAAAGATGTTGAACATAGCCCTAGTCAGTGGATAGAGCGTCAGCCTGGGGACTGAAAGGTCGATTCCGGTCAAGGACACATGCCCAGGTTGAGTGCTCAATCCCCACTGGGGGGCATGCAGGAGGCAGTCGATCAATGATTCTCTCTTCATTGATGTGTCTCTCTCTCCCCCTCCCTTCCTCTCTGAAATCAATAAAAAGAATGTTGAACATTTAGTATTATCAGCAAAAAACTTATAGCACGCTGTATGTGCACACAATATATATGTAAAGTATCTGTAGGAGAATAAAAACTGCTAACAAGAAATAAGTGGCTGCTAATTTACTTTTTGATGGACTTAAATCTTAACAGCCTGGCCAGTGTGGCTCAGTGGTGTCAGCCCATGAACCCAGTTTGATTCTCCATCAGGATATGTGCACATACCGGAGGTTGCAGGCTCAACCCCCAGTGGGGGTGTGCAGGACGCAGCAGATCCGATTTTAGAGAGTGGAAGGGAGGAGAGACAGATTGGTTCCCCCTTGCACTCACCTGGACCAAGGCTGGGATTAAGCCTACACCAAGGTATGTGCCCTTGACCTTGGACCAACACTCTACCCACTGAGCCAAAATGGCTAGGGCCATCAATGTTTCTATCCTCTTCCTTCCTCTCTCTAAAATCAATAAAATTATATTTTTAAACAAAAAAATAAGTCATAGCAGATTTTTGAAGTGGCTGCAAGGTGGACTAGTTTCTCCTTGTTCTATTTCAAAACTGTCCCATATGAAGCAGTTTCATCTGACAAATGTCATGTCTTCAGTAATGTAAATCTGAGTTTCAAAACTCCACAGTAAAATTTGAAAGTGGGGTCTTTTTCAAGTGCACATGCATGGCCCTGGCCGATTTGCCTCAGTGGATAGAGCGTCCACCTATGGACTGAAAGGTCCCAGGTTTGATTCTGGTCAAGGGCATGTACCTTGATTTCAGGCACATTCCCACTTGGAGGTGTGCAGGAGGCAGCTGATCAATGTTTCTCTCTATCCCTCTCCCTTCCTCTCTATAAAAAAATAAATAAATAAATAAATAAAATCAATAATTTTTTTTTTTTAAAGAGCACATGCATAAACAAAGTGCTGTATTTTTTACTTGCTCCTCTACAGGTTGCCTCTTACATCATGAGCCTTAAAGCAGGCTCCTTCCAGGTTGCTACCCCTTACCCCCACATACACAAGTTCCCATTTACAACTGGGGAGTACCTATCACATTGCAATTGTATATATAGATCCTTTAATCTAGCAATTCCACTGCTAGCAATGTACTTCTACAATACCAAGGAAGTTGGCTAAGATAATTATATCAAGATATTCAGCATATCCAGTTTGCAGTAACAAAAAATTATCTTTGGGACCAGGTAAATTCTAATACAACACACGATACCACAGCAGAGGTAAAAATAAGTTGCTTTGTATGTGATTATGATACACAACACTGTAAAGCACAAATAATTTTATTAAAAACAAGTAGTGATTGCCAGAGGAAAGGGAGGGCAGGGACTGGGTGGAGGTGGTCAAAATGGGGGTAGAGGAGGAATGGGGACATCTGTGATAGTACCAATAAAAAAAAGTTAAAGTTCCTTACTAAGAGTAAAAAAAAAACCAATGGTCCTGGCCAGTGGTTAGTGTCGACACACACATGGAAGGGTCATGGGTTTAATTCCTGGTCAAGAGCACACACCTGGGTTGCAGGTTCCATCCTCGCCCAGGTTGGGGCAGATGGTGGAGGCAATCAATGTCTCTTTCACATTGATGTTTCTCTCTCTCCATCCCCCTACCTACAACTCTAAAATTCAATGGAAAAAAATATCCTCAGTGAGGGAAAAAGGGGGACATGTTAATACTTTCAACAATAAAGATTTAATTAAAAAAAACAACAAATGTTGCCCAGTGTGGCTTAGTGGTTGAGTGTGTTGACCTATGAACCAGGTCATGGTCAGAGTCCAAGTCAGGGCACATGCCTGGGTTGCAGGCTCGATCCCCAGTAGGGGGTGTGCAGGAGGCAGCCAATTGATGATTCTCATCCATGTTCAATCTCTCCCTCCCTCTCTCTGAAAATCAATAAAAACATTAAAAAACAAACATGTCCAGATGGAACTCTAGAACATGCTCCTCTCACCCAGTTCCTTGTTTTGCATACCTCTTATTCTGCAGTTCAACTGCAGGGGTCATTGCCCAATGTGACACGGAGAAAAAATATCACCAAAAATTGATAAAGAGACTAAGGAGAAGACTGCCACTTTCATCTTCCAGATGTTTATTTTCCAACTTTATAAAAAGGCAGGTGTTACCCTGGCCGGTGTGTCAGCTCACGCACAGAAGGGTTGCAGGTTTGATCCCAGGCTCTGGTTGGGGGACATGTAGGAGGCAACCCATCAATGTCTCTCTCTCTCTCTCTCTCAAAACACAAATGAAAAAAATATCCTCAGGTGAGGATTAACAAAGAAAGGCAGGTGTTTAGTCACACAATTTCCCTTTAAGTCCTCCCCACTTCCCCAGCAACAACATATACCATATTTTTTCATGTATAAGACGCCCCATGTATGACACCCCCCCTTTTCCAACCCAAAATTAAAAAATCAGTATTTTAAACATTTTGCTGGTTTTCCTCTTAAGGCCTTCTTTTTTTGGCATCTTAAGGAGTTGTAATTCCTGTATTCTCCACTGACTGATCATACACTCAGTGAGAGGTCCAAATTGTCTCTCTGCAGCTCTATTTCCATGCTCTTTTGCATAGCTAATTACATTCCGTTTGAATTTTGCAGAGTAAGACAATTGCTTAACGGCATTTATCTATTTTTAAAAATATATTTTATTGATTTTTTACAGAGAGGAAGGGAGAGGGAGAGTTAGAAGCATCGATGAGAGAGAAACATTGATCAGCTGCCTCCTGCACACCCCGCACTGGGGATATGCCCGAAACCAAGGTACATACCCTTGACCGGAATCGAACCTGGGACCCTTTAGTACAGGCTGACGCTCTATCCACTGACCCAAACTGGTTAGGGCTTTTTATTTTTTGACATCTTTATGGGCTCAGAATGCTCTGGTCCCTGTTGCATCTTCACACTCTCCACCTCCAATTATGGCACCAGCTGACCAGTAACAGTAAGGCTGTGACTGGAGGAAGTGTTTGACAAGGTATGGGCAGCTACGCACCCACACGGCTCCCTCCTGCCCTCCTTGGCCTCTGTGTATAAGACGCCCCTCAATTTTCAGTCTAATGATTTTAGAAAGAAAAAAAAATGTCTTATACACGGAAAAATACTGTACTTTTTAAGTGATTGTCCTAACTAGAATGAGCTTGCTTAGGCAGGATCCAGGAATTGTGTGCCACCAGGTCTCCCAGCCTTTTCTCAAGACTCCTTAATTGCTAGCATTTTTACTGGTCTACAGCCCTGGCTCACCCTGCTCCTCGCAGGGCTGGGCCTGCAGCTCTCCACAGCTTGCAGCTGTGTCCTGGCCTGCCTGCCCCTCTTCAGACCAAGTGGGAGGGAAGCAGACACAATCCAGAGTCCCAGAAAGCGCTGTTAATTTTCCAAACAATTTTATTGAAATGTGCCAAGAGTACATAGGCAGCACGAATGTATGAACGGGGGAAAAAAAAATCACATGTACAATAATTTCTTAAAAGTGAAGGTTAATCTTGGGAGATATCAATTCCCTTCCCCTCCCCTTCCATCGTTTCCATTATGGTTAAGCCTCTAACCTAGCATTTTAAAAAAAGAGAAAAAAGGAATATAGGAACTTTTGCCAAAAAAAAAAAAAAAAACCACAAAGGAAAGAAATTATTTCCTGCTCAGATAGGACTCTTCCTCGGCACCTAATTACGAGGCGTGCTGAGCGGTGGAGAAACACAATTTCAGGGTGTAAGGGTACGGACCATCTGCAAAGAAGAAGAGAGGTTTGGCTGAGCCCATCTCTGGAGGTGCCCCTCCTCAACCCTCCCCCCACCCCACCATTCTCCTCATTTAAACACACCTTTTGCTGTAGTTCAGTTGTGGGGCCTAATGGGCACTGCCCAATGTGAGGCTTAAAAACAAGCCAAAAACACAAGGCATTTCTCCTTCCCTTCCTTCACTACCGTGGAGAATTCCATTCCTAGCTCTGTTGCTGCTCAAAGCAATAGGTCTGCCCCCAGGAACTGGGTGGGCAAATTTTACCTGCTGGCTAATACAGCCCCTTTCCTGGATACTAGCTTAGCCAGCCTCTGTGACTGACATGCTGGGCATTACTGATAGTTTCTGACGCAGAGAATGCCAGCTACCTAAAGAACAAGCCCGAGCAACTCTCAGCTGGCAGAGCGGGTGAACAAGCAGCCAGGCTGGCTCTCCCACAGGGAACACCAGGCTGCTCTCCTGGAGATCAGGTCCCACTCATCTGGGCCAGTGACAACGTGAACACTTCTGGGGCTCTATCATGATCGCAAGAAGGGCAGCTCTGACCTGAAGCCAGCCAACCCATTAGGTCATGAGGGGGATGGACGGCAGGATTCAGATACTCACTTGGGTTTTTCATCTGGTAATGGTTCAGGAAGCCCAAAGTCTCCAGGGCATCACTCTTGGATTCCCATTCCAGCAGCCCAGAGGAGCTGCGTTCACCTGATCAGAAACAAAGGCTTTAGGCCGACCCAAGCACAAACCAGGGAGCGGCTCACCTACAACCAAGGAATGAGGGAGAAGACAAGGCAGTTGACTCACTTTTGCCTGAGAATACTTTCACAGAAGATGGCCGCTTCACTCCCAGCTCATCACAAATCTGCAAGACAAAGAGTAGATGCAGATGCCCGAGCTGGTTTGGCTCAGTGGATAAGAGTGTCAGCCTGCGGACTGAAGGGTCCCAGGTTCGTTTCCGGTCAAGGGCACATGCCCGGGTTGTGGGCTCGATCCCCAGTAGGGGGCGTGCAGGAGGCAGCCGACAAGTGATTCTCTCTTCATTGATCTCTCTCTCCTCCCTCCTCTCTGAAATCAATAAAAATATACAAGAAAACAAAAACAGAAAATAGATGCAGAAACACAAGGAATGCCACATGGCAGAATTAAGCAGACCCTGCCCTGCATGACCCAGTGCTTGAAATTTTTCTGAAGATGAGTTTCTAAGCTTTCATCACACACTCTATGGTGTTCTATGACTCCCTCCGCCCCCCCAATTCTCATCTTCAGCTGCTTTTTGAGGGAGTTGGCACTATGTAAATATTTGATGAACTGAATACAAGGACCAAAGTCCAAATCTGCCAGCCAGACTACCTGCCCTAGTTCCCCCTCTGACCTCGCCCTTAACAGGCCCCCTCCCTTCAGATGTTATCTAGGCACCTGGGGGCCTGCCTGACAAAGGGGATGTTTTGAGATTGGACTCTGATCACCACTCCCACACACAGAGAGATACTTTCCCAGCAAAGGTATAGCCATCCTAGCTGGCGAAAAATGTTAAGAGCCTGGCAAACTTCTTGTTGCTAAATGTTTGGTGCTATCCCCAGCACCCAACCCTCATCCTGGCCAAGTAGGAAAACAATAGGTCTTTGTTGAAAGACTAAAATGAATGGCCCACTCGGACGGCTGTGGTGTGGGACCAACTGCATGGCACCCACCTCAAAGAAGTTCTCCTCCGTCACCTCCAGAGGGGCATTGAAGAAGTGCAGCACATTGCTAGGGTGCTGGATGCGGTTCTTGGCTGCCTGCTCCGGAGTGGAGAACCGATTGTTCCTTGATTCACTGAAGTCTTTGTAACTGGAGGACCCGTCTTCCAGCCCATATGACTGACCAGGCATGATGGCAGGTTGCTTAGAGACACTAGGGGGAAAGGGGAGCTCTTTGTCAAACCCAATGTCCCCCAAGCCCTCCACTGTGGCCTTGTTCCTGTCTGAGCAAGTGCTGTGTACTTAGGGAGCACTGAGACACAGCTGAGGCGAAGCCCACTTTTCCCCACTGCTTCAGAGAAGCATCTGGAAACACACCCGCCCCACCTCACTCCTGCCTGAATAAGCACCTTTGTCTCACTGTGCTCCACTGCTGGGCCCTGTGCAGTGGGTGCCCATTTTCCTTCCCTTTTCTCCCCAGGCCCTTGCCAAAGCATCCTATCCCAAGGAATTTGGGCACCTACCAGACTTTCAGCTTCTGTCCAAACATGAAGTTGTTGTTGAGGTGAGTAATGGCCCGGTCCACAGCATAGCCATCAGCCATCTCCACCATGGCGGCCCCCGGCTTGCTTTTCATGAATTTCACCTTAGGGAGAGCAGCCATGGTCATCATCACTGCCCAGCAGCCAGGGGCCTCTCCCCTGCCCCTTCCAAGTTAGTTAGAAGTAACTCGTGCTTCCACATCCTGACTTACACATGGGAATCAAGAGAAACAGAAAAGCATGCGTGGCCCACGGCAAGTGCTCAGCCCAAGGCAGGCAGCAGAGCCTAGACAGTGTAGGGCATGGCCCGTAAGTAGATCACTTAATGAAACACAACAGAAAACAGGAGGCGTAGTAAAAAACCAAAGCAGCTATTCTCATAAATGTTTGTTAATAGATAGACACATTTATCTAGATACTGGGTCCTGATGTAAAATATTTCTTTATGAGTGTTACAGTAAAAACACACTGAAAAACAGTAGTGTCAACTCTGAAGCCAGGCTCTCTAGCTCAAGTCCTGCTTCCACATAAAGGTCTGTTAACCTAGGCACGTTATTCACGTTCCTTCTCTTCATTCCCCGCCCTTACCTCATTAAAGATGCTTGTGAAGTTAAACAAATTACAACACGTAAAGCACTTTTAAAAGTGCCTCATATAGGAAAAATTTAACACTTATGGACTACTACTGTTTTTAATGGGCTGAGAGAGGCTACAAACTAAAAAGCTTCAGATGGATTTGACAGAAGCAATAAACAATCTGATCTGGGACAGTCACCTATCAGTCTCAGTTAACTATCCCCCGGCAGAAAACCCAGTGTTGGCAGATTATCTGGAGAAAACCCTCATACAATGGGTAGCCCTGGCCGGGCAGCTCAGCTGGTTAGAGCATCATCCCAACACACTCAGATTGCAGGTTTGATCTCCAGTCAGGGCACATATAAGAATCAACCAATGAATGCATAAATAAGTGGAACAACAAATCGATGTTTCCCTCGCGCTCTCTCTAAAACCAGTAAATTTTAAAAAGTTAAAAAAAAATAACCACAATGGATAAATTCCACATACTGTAATACTCAAGTAATGTTAAGTATTAGCACTTTTATGTGTTAGTCCCAGTCTTAACACTGAAATTTCAAAAACGGACAAAATACCCATACACAGTGAGAACCGAACAAACCCTGTTGTAGCAGGTCACCCAATTAAGCAAGTTATCCTGAGTCAACTTGCTCTTACCCAAGCAAGCTCTGGCTCTTTCTCCCTCTTCACTGACTGGGCAAACCATGAGGTTCAGGGCCTCCCTGGGACCTGCCAGGTCTACAAGGAAACCAGTGGGCTTTGCAGAAACTCACCTTCTCCACATTGCCGTACAAGCAGAAGACATTGAAGACTCGGTCACAGTTCATCTTAGACTGATCCAAGCCATAGACCATGAGCACAGGGCTTTCGGCGTGAGGGCCGTACTCGGGTGGTGGGGGAGGGGGTGGGGGGTGCCCATATTGGGGACCGTAGCGACTTGGGCCCCGGCGGTGACCCCCCACTGGTGGGCCCATCCTTCTCCCTTCGTAGTGAGGTGGGGGGGGACCGTAGCCCTCATCATGGTAATGGCTGTGGTACCCACCGTGGGGCCCTCCTGGGGGGTGGGAAGGAAAGAGAGGGAGGGCGGGTGAGAATTTGCGTGGCGGGCGTCGGGCAGGGGCACATGAGCCACGGGAGTCCACGGAGGGGAACCCCCTGCCCTCACCATATTCTGCGGGGTGATCTCCCAGGAGAGGGGGCTGCCTCTGGCGTTTGTTAGGGTTGCTGCCAGGGTCACCTGTGGACAGAGAAATCAGTTAGAGCCTAGTTCGATAAGAGGGGTGGCTCCTTCCCTTCTCACTAAAGGCTAGGCTCCAAGTCCCTTAGCTCCTACAAGCTTGGCTGCAAACCCTCCGTATCTCACAAGGGCTGCTGGAGTCTCCCTCCTTTGGCCTGCTGGAGGGTGGGCATGAAGCCCAAGGCTGGAACCCACTTTGCCTCCTTAGCCCATACCAACTAGGCTTTCCTTTCTCTTTGAAGGATGAGGCCAGGTTCTGGGCGCTCTGGCATCTGCTCTGGTCCTGGTGGGAAAAAGACCAGTTCTTGGGCTCTCTGGGGAACTTGCAGCTACTATGGAAGCTAATAGGTCATGGGGCCAAGAAGAGCTTTCTAAAGTATCTCCCGATGAAGGGAGAGGTTAAGAGCAGGAAAATAACCCAGGAAGGGCAGAAAGAAGATGCCAACCCCAATACCCCAGGATTCTAGGAGCTCTAGACCCCACTCTCTAGGCCCCTTCTTTCTCAATGCCGGTCCCAGTCACCCTCCCACCTAGTCACATACAACCAGAGGAGGGACTGGAGGAAAGGACAAGCAGCAAGTCAGAATCAGTTCATATGAGCAATCGTGTACAAGGCATCAACATTCTCAGACCCAGACAATGGCGCAGATCCATCCCTGACCCCAGATGTAGTTCATTAACTGCTACCATTAATTTAGTGCTTGAGTGGCAGACACTGTGCTAAGCACTTTACAAACATCACAGCTTCTTAAATTCCTCACAACAACCCTATGAGGTAGGTTCTATTTTAATCCCATTTTACAGATAAGGATTAACTTTGAACTGAGCAATTAAGACATTTTGGCCCAAGGTCACAAAGCAAGTTAGTGGCTGAGCCGGGATTTGAACCCAGAACGGCTGACTCCAAAACCCAGGGCTCAAGACCACTGCCCTTTCCTGCCACCCGGCCTTCATTTTGTTTTCAACAATCAGTCATTACAAAGATGGAATAGAACTACTTACAGCAGAAGTACAGAGTACAATGTCCATTTGTCACAAAAAACAAATCTGTATTTTCTCTTACCATTGGACGCTTCAACAGTGAGTTAGCACAGTTCTGAAAGATGGCGTCCCATCAAACATACACTGCGACCCTGCATCACATGGTTTTACAGTCATAAATACAAGTTACAGTATACATCCGCTACAACTTTTTTAAAGAATTGTTTTAACAGTCAATGTTTTGATTAAATCAAAAGTGGCTCACAGATGTTCTGTCCTCAGAAGATACCAGAAAGTGGAAAATAAAGGTGTATGAGGTGGGTAGTGTCCCTCCGTGTTGTCACCTCCTCACACTGTGTGCTGCAGTGCGGTGCTTCTGGCTGTGTAGCGCTCCATGTGCGTGTCTCCTGGTTATGAAGTGTGCCAGTGGCCCCACTATGCCCGAACTTTTGGCCTTGGGAGCACGCCCGATTACCCGCCAGCAGGTAACTGTGTACCTCTGAGCTGTTTGGCTGTCTGTTTTTAGGTCTGTTTTGCTTTATTTTTTTGTTGTTGTGGTTAAATTTTTTTTTTGGTTTCTGATCTCCAGTTGGTGCAGATTATGTTGGCAGCTGTTGACTGCAGAAAAAAAAAAAATCAAAACAAAAAAAGAAGGCCCTCCCCAAACCAAAGGACTTAAAAAACGAAACAAAACCCGTATGGCGAGGAATGGAGAGAGGATCTTATTGTCTTGGAGGCCCATGGAATCTACTTCAGTCTGTGAAACGTTCTCCGAAAAGAGCGCCGTTGGCTGGCTGAGAGCTCTGTTCTCTGTGTTTCCTACTTCTGTGTACATTCTCGGGTTCGAGTTTGCTTGGATTTTGGCCTTTTTTTTAATGTTTAATAAAAAAGCAGTGTCTGCTGCCATGTTGCGTCTCTTTCTCTCTGTCTCTGTCTGCCTCTGTGCTTGTAGCTGTTCCTTGGAGCGCGGTGTGGTGTTCTTGATGTAGTGAGCTCAAGTCTGCGGCTGTTTCTGGGGACGTGGTGGAGGCTGCATGTTGTTTTCTCCAGGAAGAGCTAGTGGTTTCTACCCTGTGTGTTGGTGAGCAATGTGCAGAGGCAGAGCCGCTGAAGTATGGTTCCCGAGGGGATGGCGAAGCACCGCCCTCACTCCAGGTTACCTCATCAGCTCTCGTTTTTGACCCCCAGCCTTGGGACAGCCAAAACGGAGAGGCATCAAAACCAATGCACAGCCAGCCCCTGCCACTAGCCCCTGCTGGTCTGCACATCTTCTACTTATGTTCCTTGGAGAAGAAATGGTTGGTTGCCATGTTTCTGTTAGCAGTCATGTAATGCCATTGCCTGCTCTGGTACATTCACTTGGTCACCAATTTGTCTCTGACCTCTGGAGGGAGCTGCCAGGCCCACAGCACCCATTGTGAAGGTCCTGGGGAAGAGTCTAGCCCACGCCACCCACTGCTTCCCAGCTTCAATGATGAGCAAGACAGGCCTGGCTAGTAATGGGGGCACCTGGCCTCCCAGGGCCTGTGAGATGTCAGCAACCAGCCTCCTTCCTCAGCCCATGGCCTAGTCCAATGTATCAGACCAAGACAGACACAGAGATGGACGGTCTTGTTGAGGCGGTGCTGCTGCTTTTCAAAGGCAATCCTCCATCTCTCCCTCCTATCCAAGGCAAACCATTCTTGACAGATTCTAGGAAGGGAATGTCCATTTGGGCACCCTGCAGAGAAGTTGAGTCCCCTCTACAAGTAAGGTAAGGCATGCCCACTCTGCTCCAATCCAGGGCCTCACCTCTACAAGGTCAATTTGCTCAAAGGCTCTTCTGCAAGGGCCCAGGAGCCTTCATCACCTCCCCAATCTGCCATCCCCTCCCCCTCCACGCCAAGAAGACCCTCAATAGTGGAGAGCAAGGACCATTCCTGACCCATGAGAATGAAGTCAGTGACCCTAAATAAACTTCTAGAAGGGAAGCAGCAGAATCCACTTGGGAGCTGCTACTGGTTTCCAAAGCCATCGCCATGCCGTGAGGCCCTGCTCCCCACCCAATCCAAGCCTCTACGTGATTCTGCACCCTCAGCTCCATCAAAGGGCCCCAAGTAGCAGCTAGAATTCAGAGAGCCCTCATTCACCCTCTCCCACTAAAGCCCTCCCATGTCCATAGGGAGCCCAATGGCATTACATAACCCTGAACCCAGGTCTATGAAGTGCACTCGTCAAATGAAGGCAAGGGGGTGTGTTTAGAACAAAGCGACCATCAGGATTACCTTGTCCACTGAGGTTGGGGTTTGTATAGTCCCAAGTATCTTGATCATTCTTGAACACATTCAAGCGTGTAGGCTGTAGGGACAAGAAAAAGCTTAATATCAGCCAGGCCCCAGCTCACCTGGAAGCTGACAAGCAGCAGTCGCTTCCTAGACTTACCTTTGCATATTCGATCTTCAGAGTGCAACAGCCAGAGTATATATCAGCCCCATTGAGTGAGGCCTTGGCCCGCTGGGCACTCTGCACAGAATCAAATGTAAGTTAAGTTAAGGAAAGCCCCATCATAGCTCTTTGGGAGGCTTCAAACTGTCGCAGAGATGGAGAAGGACAAGGCAGCACCCCGACTGCTACATGGGTGTTCTAGGATCTGTTCACTGCCACAACCACTTGCATGGAGACGGGCTGGCATGCTATCCTGAGTGAATAGTCATCGGCAAAGGGTTTCTTCACGATCTGCACTCCCACCCCACCAGCCCAGAGGTGACAACCACCTCCTGTCACCACTCCAGGCCAAGCACAATCTCTCCCTTGTGCTTGATGAAGCCTGAACAATCTGAAAATACCAACCAGACTTTCCTGCTCTGAAAGTCCATCAGTGGCTTCCTACTGCATCCTGACCCAAGCTTCACCACTACTGAAAATGCCCTAACTTCTAATGCCCATAGAGAACCCCTCCCCTAGGTATGCTACTCTTCAATTGTCGGGTCATTCGCTTTCTCCAACACTAAGCTTCTGACCACCTGAGGATCTTTTTTTTTTTTTTTATCCTCACTGAAGGATGTGTTTTAACATTAATTGGGGTGACATTGGTCAACATGATCACATAGATTTCAGGTACGGGTTTCTGTATTACAAGATCTGTATACTACATCATGGGCCCACCACTCAGTCAAATCTCCTGTCACCTTATATTAGGGTCTCCTTCTCCCTCCTCCCCCTTGTGTGTATATTGTTGTTGTTTTAATTTAAGGGGGAGAGGAGAGGAGATTGGAGGGTCAGAGGGCAGAGGAACAGCAATGTGAGCATTGTTTAGCTGCTTTCCATTCATGCCCCCACTGGGGATGGAACTCACAACCTAGGCAGGTGGCCTGACTGGGAATCAAAACAGCAATACTCCAACCCACTGAGCCATCAGGCCAGGGTCCATCTGAGGATCTTTGATAAAGCTGGTACTATCACCTTGAATACCAGCTCCTACTTCTTCATGGAAATAAAATACCACCTCCTCAAAGAACTTCCCACATCCCCTTGTATCTCATAGCACTTTACATTCTGCACTTTTATACATCTGATTATTTATTGCCATCTAATTATTTATTGACAGCCCCTCCCATCAGACTGCAGGCTTTATGAAAACATCTGACACATGGCAGGCATTCAGTAGATACACACTGGTTAAAAATGTGTCCGGCACCCTGCCCAGCTCTAAGCCCCCAACCCAAGGAACGCCTATTCCCTAGCAAAGGATATTCCACCATGGCTTGGACTCCATTCTTCCGGAAAATGACAATTCTCTGGACAGGGCCACAAGGGTTACAAATAGTGTAAAGAACATCCTGTAAAAGCAAAGATGAGCAAAATGAAGGGGTACTGGCAGGTCAGTCTGGCTTGGGGACAGAGAAAAGGAAAAAGGGAGATCTCACAGAGGAGCATCAAGGAATGAATGTGCACTGGCACGCACCGTGGTAATGGAATAGATGGGGTTCAGAATGGTAAAGAGAAGCACACTGTTGACACTTCGGGAGTCATCAGAGTCTCCTGGGCGAGAGATCTTCTGGCTGGTGGAGTAATTTACAAAGGCTGGGTGACCAGCAATGTAGATTTGGTTGTCGGCGGCATAGTTCACGGCGTTGCAAGCCCCCAACACATCTTCAAACTCCACCAACGCTTGTCTCTTTTTAGGCATTACCACCACATAGCTGGTAAGAGAAAACATAGGTTTCAAATTCTCAGGATGAGACAAGAACAAGAGAATGGCGTTCAAATTCCTGTGAACTGACTCCTCCCTGGCCTCCAAAGCCTGTGCACCCTGTCATGGTTTCCTGACTGTAACACCTCTTGTCATAAGTGGCAGGACAGACAAGAGGTATAGCTTTGGCATTACCTCCTCTGGGAAGCTTTCCTTCCTGACCCCTCCTCATCTGACTCAGACAAGTATCTCCCAGACTCCTGAGCTTCCCCATCATAGTGCTGATCACTGTGTGGGCAACTAAGAGGAGTCCAGGACAGTTTTGTTCAATGCTCTATTCCCACATTTACCGAGTATGTACCACATACTCAGTAATAAATACTTGCTGAATAAGAAAATGCTAATTAGAAGCTACAAAGTAGAGAAAAAGGGCACGAACTTGCCATAACCTGACCCAAAGCACAAGAGCCAACCCCAAGAGCAGAGGAGCCCCAGGACCTAGCCAAGGGACCCTGGACCAAACTGGCCAAGTCACTTCCAACCAGGAACCAGTGGTACACAGGACACCAAAGACTTCTCTGTATACTCAACCCCTGGCCTCTGAGTGGAGTACCTGATGGGTCCAAACTCCTGCAAGGCCTCCACAAGGTCAGCTTCCACCACACCGTCAATCAGGCCCCTGATGTGGACAACTGGGGAGGCAGGGGTTTTGTGTGGGTCATCGTAGTTCTCCTGAGAAAAGAAGCAAAAGCCACACTTTATTTCCTGCCGTACAAGATAATGGCTCACTAGCTTCTGCACTGTTGAGGATTCAGTCAGATAAGACAGCGGAGTGTCACCCAGGAAAGACACACAGGTCAGACCACAAGGGACAGCAATTTAAACCAATCACCCCAAAAGGATTCTGGGCCAACAGAGCAAAGGCCCTCAGTGCGTGGCCACTTATCTAAAGCCTCTTGCTGTAGCTTCCGAGGAAAGCAGAATGAAGGACCAGGCAGATGGCTTATCTTACATTCCTTCCAGAACCTGTCTCTTCCCCGTGGTGAAAAAAAATGGGGGAAAGGCGTGGCTTGGAAAGTGGACACCACTGGCAGGAAAGGCTCACACAATTAATTCTCCGCTGCAGTCTGGATCAGGCAATCTCTGCATCTGCCCAACCTCTTTGCCCTGTCCCCACTAGAGCAAGCTGCAACCATCGTCCAGCCAAGCATCACTGTTCCCACTTCATCCCCAGGTCCAGTGAGGATAAAAGAGCATGTGCCTCAGAAGCTGTGGCAGCCAGGCCAGTCTTGACTAGATTTAGCTTTAATCCCTTTCCCACCAAAATCTGCATTGGGAAACTCGACCTACGCCAGACTATAGAAAAAGAGTCATATCTTTGAGAAATGAGAAACTTCCACAGACAAGAGCCTTGGAGAACCAGGAGGAAAGTAACTTTCTTCCCCTCTGGTGGGTTCTAGGCCTAGCCTCCTGCCTGAGAACCACCAGGCAGAACTGGATTCTATTTCAGGAATGAACCAAACAGGAGGCAGGTTACCAGGTTCAGCCGTTTGGAATTCCACAGTCCTAAATTCTAAACCCAGTCCCTTCCCTCACTGGTTATATGAATTTACCTCACCTATACAAGTCAAAAATAGTAAATCACCCCCTATCTCATAGAGAAGTGTTGGAAATTCAATTGAGATACCTTTAAAATGTGTGGAACAAGGACTGGCACAGATTAAAATGCTAATAAATCATAGTACAGATGGCAGCTGAGTCCTGAAAAAAACCTGCAAATGGCTGACTGGGAGAGGACTTGATGAACTTGGAGGGAGGAGGGAATGGGCTCTAAGCCAGAGGAACAACTGGTGGTCTATTCGGAGGAGACTAAAGAGGCTGAATCCTTTCCAAAATGCCCAACTGCAGGGAACATTTTGGTTCATCAACCCCTCTGCGCATCCAGTTAACCCCTGGAAATTATTAGCAAACTCGTGATGGCTCCAAAACTTGGCTCAACTCCAGAACGGCTAAAAAGACCTTTCACAAGGCCTTTCTTCCGGTTTTCAGTGCCCACAAAATAGGGGACATAATCTGTTCTAGGGGAATTGTCCTCAAATCGACTTCCGCTTCAAGACAAACCACAGAGCTATAAAGATTAAATAGTGACCGGACATAATTCCTCTCTGGAGCGGACAAGGCCACCGCCCACCCGTTCCCGCTCACGCAGTGGCCCCCCCCCACCTCCAACAGCCCACGAGGCCCATGCGGGAGAAGTGCGCCTGCGCATCTGGCCAGGGAAGAAAACGAGGAAAAAGGCGTCCGGCCGCGTGCCCGCCCCAACCCACACCAGCCCGCCGCGCCTGCGCACTGCACCACCGCAGCGCGAGCTCCCCACTCTAAACAGCGCCCACACGCAAGCGCCTGTCCTCGCGCAAACCCCGCCGTTTGCCCAACGCCTGCTCCTCCCCCACTCGTCAACGGCGCGAGGGCAGGGGCGCGTGCGCAGAAGCCCCCCTTCCCAAGAAATACCCTCAAAGTGGGAAATTTTCCCTTCCTCCCAAGCCACACCCGAGATTAGAGCCTTGGCCTCACCCCGCCGCCGCCGCCCGCCGCCCCGGCTCCTCCACCACCGCCGCCACCGCCTCCGTGCTGGTCGCCAGCGTTGTCAGTCTTGAGCCGCTTCGGGGCCCGGCCGCCCTCACTGCCGCCGCCGTAATAGCGGCCTCCGCCGCCTCCGCCGCCCGCCGCCGCCATCTTCACCATCGCTCCCGGTCGCCTCCGCTGCTCCTCCGGCTGCTGCCTCTGCTCCAGCCGCCGACGCCGCTTCTCCGCCCGGGGCAGCAGCCTCCGCGACATGGCGGCGCAGAACCCGCCTCCCCCCGCCTCTCATTGGGGGAGGGACACGCCCGTCACCCTCCGCCCCCACCCGATAGGGGGAGCCACTGTTCCTGCTGCGGGGGGAGGAAGCCTCCGCATACCTTGAGCCCCTATTGGACAAAGCCTACTCCGTTCTACAGGAGAGCCCGCCCTCATTTGTTTGGGACACTCATTATAGGCGAGCGCTCGCTGCCAGTCTTTTCACTGACCGCCTGCTCCAATTTGATAGGTCAGAGTTCTGGCGCCGCTTCCTCACGCTCCTGAAAATCCCCACCTCCTTCCCGCTTTCATTGGCCTTTTGCTAATCCATCAAACCGGAAGCCCCTAGTCTTCCAGTCACAACGACTACCTTCCCGCGCCACTCGGCAAAGACAAGGAAGTCCCGCCCTCTTGCCTCTCCAGTGGTTACCGCAGATGCCCATCTTCTGTGTCTCCCTCACTAGGCGGTAGGACCATTGGTGGTCTCCCATTGGGTGAAAAGAGGGAGCCCACCCGGTAGGCGCTCTTAGGCACCGTCCAGGAAACGATCGGAGAAGCGAACGCATGCGCGAATACGCTTTTCGGGCGCCTGGGGAGACGAGGCGACCTCGAAAGGAGCGAAGGCCCGGAGTACCCAGAGTATTGAGTGACGGCTGCGTGCCACGCCGGCAGGCCAGGCCCGGCCGAGGGGCAACTGCCAGTGCAGTTCTGTCCCCGCCACTGTTCCTATTCCTCTCCGCCTTAAACCTTCACAAATGCCGGGAGGATTTTTTTTTAAAAAACTCAAATATGTCCCTTTCTGGCAGTATAAAACCTTTCGGACCCTGTCCAGTTGTCATTTCACCACGCCATTCAACCAGTGACCCCTTCCGGTTGGAAGCACCTGCCGTGCACCTCTGGGTCTTCGCTGAGCAGCCCCTCCACCTGGAGCACTCCCCTCCCTGGCAGAGCTAAGGAGTGACCCCTCGTCCGTGCGGTCTCAGTTAACGGAAAAGCTTTCCTCGCCCCTCCCAGTCCAGGACTCGGGAGTGTATCCCTCATGCTAACCCGTGGTCCCTCCCGCCAGTGGTTCTCACGGGACTGCCATGACCCCTCTAGGCCCACATGGTCCGCTGACTGTCTCTTCCATTAGCACGGAAGTCGTGGATGGGCGAGGCAGCGGTGGTCCCTGGTCCCTGCCTCAGCCTTAGTGGGGCTGGACCGCCCACCAGGCACCCCGGCACCGCGCTGGCACCGCGCTGGCACTCTGCAAACGGGAGTCATGATGGGGTGCGAGTCAAAGCCTCCGGCGAGCCTGCTTCCTCCGGGACCAGGAAAGCTGAGTCTAGGCCCAACGACGCGGGGGCCGGCGGCTGACACTGGATTCCCCCCCCCCCCCACCCCAAGGCCTCTAATGTCGGGGGGATGCCTGCTAGGCGAAAGCGGGGAGGGGCTTAGAAAATGATAGAGCCCTGACCGGTTTGGCTCAGTGGATAGAGCCTCGGCCTGGGGACTGAGAGGTCCCGGGTTCGATTCCGGTCAAGGGCATGTGCCTTGGTTGTGGGCACATTCCTGGTGCGGGGTGTGCAGGAGGCAGCTGATCGATGTTTCTCTCTCATGGATGTTTCCAACTCTCTATCCCTCTCCCTTCCTCACTGTAAAAAATTAATAAAATATTTTTTTTAAAAAGAAAACGATAGAGTCACGGGAAATGCGGGGGTGTGGGGGGGTGCCACCAAATACTCTCCGGAACCCCTCCGCCCAAGTGAAAGGGGGGGCTCCCGAAACAGGTGTCCTCGTGGAAACTAAGTTTGCGATGGGGTCAGTGGCACTGACAGCGTGGGGCAGGCCTGGTGGGTCTGCGGGTTTGGGGAGATAAAGTTGGGGGTGCGCTTGTGGGGATCTAAACCAACTCCTAAGTCACACCGAGAAGATCCAAAAAGGCCCGCAGACCCGAGGCGAGGGGCGGTGCCGCGCCTTCAGCACGTGACCCCGGCGACCGGGCGGGGCGGGGCTGGCCCCACCGAAGGGCGGGGTCGCGAGGTCGGACGTCAGAGGAACGCGGTGGGGGGAGGGGGAGCGAGGGGGGCCCCACCCCGCGCCGCCCCGCCCCCGCGCCGAGCCCGGACGCCCCTCGCGCCGGCGCGGGCGGACCGGACGCGTCGGAACCGTCCTCTGCGCGGCCGTTCCCCGCCGCTCGCCGGCCCGCGCGCGCGTCCACGGCCGGCGGCCGGGAGGCCGCGGCAGTCGCGTCCCCGTGCTCCTGGCCGCCGCCCCACCCGCTTGCGTCCCGGCGGCAGGCGGCACCTCCCCCCCGCCCCCCGCACCCCTCCGGGGCCCCTCGCCCCTCGCCCCTACCAGCTCGGCGGCGAGCCCGGCCGGCCGTCCGGAATCGAAAAGAGCAGACGCTGGGAAGTTTTGGGAGAGGGAGGGACGGGCCTTAAAGGGACCACGACCTCTTTTCAGCCTGGCGGGGGGGAAATGGGAGGGGGCGGGCTGGATGGGGCCAGACCGGGAGTTGCTCCGCGGTTGAAGGAAGAAAACGCACAAGAAGTCTGTAGGGGCCGCCGCTGCGTTCGGGTTCCGCGTCCCTTTTCCCCAAATACTCCCCAAATCCTTAATTCCTCCTTCCCCTCCCAGAAAGTCGCGCAGGTGTTTGGAAATCGTGACTTAGTCCTCCTAGTTAGCCAAGGGTTGTGTTCGTTGAGTGTTGGGGTGCATATTGTACAAATGGGGAAATGGGCTCAAGGGGCATAAGCGACTGGCCCAGAATCCCACAGCTTGTAAGCGGCATAGCAGGGTTTGTCCGATGCCAAAGATGCATAACCCACTGTGCTGCAGCGCCTGTTATGGTCATGTAGGAGGTTAAGGGCACAGGTCCCGGGGCCAGGGTGCCCACAGAGGCCACACCTTCTAGTTCTGTGGCCTTGAGAGAGGGATCTAGCCTTTGGGCCTCTCTTTCCTCGTCCAATAGAAGGAAGGTAATAGCACCTGCCTCATGGAGTGGTCTGGAGGAGTGCCGGGAAGTCTGGAATGGAGAGGACTCTGAAGCTTACCCCACACACACTCCCCCAGTTCACCTATTAGGGGAAAGACCAGTTGAAAACTCACCACAGCTAGGCGGCTTCTGCAAGCCAGTAGATACCCTGAGGCATAAGCTGACCCTCGAAGGCCCACCTAAATCCACGTGTAACCCTTTCCACTTTTCTGGACGTGGCACAAACACTAGCTTTCCTTCATTCCTGACTTTGCACTGGCTGTTCCCTCTGCCAGATCTTCGCTTCTCATCTGACCACCTTACTTAGCTCAAATGTCATCTCCTGACCCACCCCAGCCTAGTTAGCCCCCATACTAGTTATAATCATGGCTCCCCATTTATCTCCCTCTTTGCTCTTATTGCACGTGCAAATTCGAGTTATTTAACTTGTCTCCTCACTAGAATCTGGGCTCTTTGGGGGCCAGAAGTGGATATGTTTTAATCCTCCGAAGGATCTACCCTGGGTCACTCAACAGAAGTTTATTGGGCCAACACTATTTGGGGCGCCAGAGATAAATGGTGACCAAGATACCAGGAAAAAAAACAATTGTAAAACAATTGTATCAGATGGTAATAATTGCTATGAAGAAAATAACAACAACACAAAGAAAATAAGGAGGATGAGGAGTGTATGGGAAAAGTTGGCTATAACTAAAAGGGTATTCAGGAGAAGCCTCTTAGCAAAGACCTGCAGGAGCGGGGAGAGGAAGTCATGTGGGTAGCGGAAGAGCAGGCCAAGCTGAGAGTACAGCCAGTGCAAAGGTCCTGAGATGGAAATGTGCCCGATGTGTTCCAGGAATTGGTAGAGGCCTTCGTGGCTGGAGTGAGAGTGAGCGAGGGGCAAATGGTAAGCCATGATGTCAGAGAGGGGGAAGGGGCAGTCTGTGAGGGTGGCATGGTCCACGGGGAGGACTTAGACTTTGAGGTGGTTCCACAGAAGCGTTCTGAGCAAGGAAGGGCCCTGATAGGGCCCCACTATTCCCAGGAGTCCTGTGGCTGCATGATGTGGCTGTGGGAACCACTGGGATGTGGGGTGGGAGCAGGAAAACAGGAGGCCTGTTCAATGGAACAGGCTGAAGAAGAAGGCGGGTGGGATCAGGCTGGGGGCCATGGAGGGGTTCACATGGGCAGGTTGTGGATCTGGTTTGAAAGCAGACTGTCTAATATATTCGCAAAGTTGTGCAACCATCACCATTGTCTAATTTCAGAACATTTTCATCACACCCCCCCCCCCCCCAAAGAAACTCCATACATATTAGTAGTCACCTCTCTTCAACCCCTAGCAACCTACTTTCTGTCTCTATGGATTTGCCTGTTCTGGTCATTTCATATAAGTGGAATCAATACAATATTTGACCTGTTGTGTCTGGATTCCTTTACTTAGCATTGTTTTCAAGGTTTACCCTTGAAACAGGATGTACTTCATTCCTTTTTTAAATTTTTTTAATAATATTTTTTTATTGATTTCTGAGAGAGGGAGAGAGAGATAGAAACACCAATGATGAGAGAGAATCATTGATCGGCTGCCTTCTGTATGCCCCACATTGGGGATCCAGCCTGCAACCCGGGCATGTGCCCTGACTGGGAATCGAACCGTGACCTCCTGATTCATAGGTCGATGCTCAACCACTGAGCCACGCTGGCTGGGCACTTCGTTCCTTTTGGCAGCCAAATACTATTCCACTGTGTGGATATGCCGAATTTTGTTTATCTAGTCACCAGTTGAAAATGATCCCTACTCCTCACTTCTCCATGAATTTAGCTCCCAGCTCACTGACCTCATGCTGCTCCTGTCCTCATTCCTGGTGATTTTCATTTCCAGATGTGATCCTCAGACAATCCTGGCCTCTCCTCCAGTGATCTGTCCTCCCCCCACCCCCCCCGGCTCTTCCCTTCGATGGTCACACCTAGACCTTATCTCAATCACTACAGCCCCTTCAGAACCTTAATTTCATGCATCTTGCCCTCTACCTATCACCTGTCTTTCTAGTTCATTCCTTTCAGAAGCTGAACTCCAAAAATCCATTGGCTCTACAATCTTTCCACAATCCCTAAGACCCCTCATTGTCATCAGATTAAATTCCTTTTTTATTTGTATTTTGACAGGACATTTATTAAAGCTGGGGACAGTGAAACAAGGAAGGGCCTAGGATAGAAGAAGCAACAGGACAGAGACCAGGCAGTGCTCTGCTTTGGCTCCCGAGAAACCTCATGGGAAAGAAGTGAGCCAGGGTGGGGCTGCTGTCACCTCACGGAGAGTCAGAGGAAAGTGGGCCTTGGAGACAGGTTCAGGGGCTTAGCTTAGCTCCCCTGGCTGCATGGGGTCCCTTATAGTTTAGGACAGTGGTCGGCAAACTGCGGCTCGCGAGCCACATGCGGCTCTTTGGCCCCTTGAGTGTGGCTCTTCCACAAAATACCACGGCCTGGGCGAGTCTATTTTGAAGAAGTGGCGTCAGAAGAAGTTTAAGTTTAAAAAATTTGGCTCTCAAGAGAAATTTCAAACGTTGTACTGTTGATATTTGGCTCTGTTGACTAATGAGTTTGCGGACCACTGGTTTAGGAGATGCATGCCTGTGGGGGAAGGAAGGGAAAGGAAAGGGGAGAGAGTGCACCCAGATTAAATTCCTTGACCAACTATTATAATCACCCCTTACGCACACTCTCTACACACCCCTCTGCATTCTACTCATCCAGCAAAACCACAATCCTCCGCCTATGGCATGTCTGAATCTCTGCAGGGGAATGTGGGTGGAGAAAAATATGCACCCATGTTAACTGGTCTCACTAAATGCATGCCCACCGACTTAGAGGACCCACAATGCTGGCCAGCAAATCCACCAATGTCCCTGGTCTCTTGACTCTCCCAGATGACATATCAGCCCTCCTCAAACCCCCAGCAGCTCCTTCCTCATCCTCATTCTCAGCAGTGACCTTCTTTCCTGAGAACCATAGCCACCTTCCACCACACCCACCCTCCTGCATGTTCCACACCCTCCCTGCCTTCCTACCTGTGACTGGGGGAGCCAGTCATGTTCTCAGTCTGTTGAGCTGCTTTTTCCCTATGCATATTCTAATTTTTCCCTTCTCCTATTCAAGAATTGGTTCCCTGTGGGCTCAGGGTCTCAGGAGAGAAATGTGACAAGTCTGAAAGCGGGAATAGGCCAGCTTTCTTTCCTTCTCCCCCTCCCTCTCCCCCCTTCTTTCCTTTTCTCTTTCTTTTTCATTCTTTCCTTCTTTCCTTTCTTCCTTCCCTCTCCTTTCTTCTCCCTCCCTCCCTTCCTCCCTTCCTCCCTCCCTCCCTTCCTCCCTCCCTCCCTCCCTCCCTCCCTCCCTCCCTCCCTCCCTCCCTCCCTCTCTTCTTTTTCTTCCTTTCCTTTCTTCCCTTTCTTTTGCCTCTTCAGTGCTCCAAGCAGAAATAGCTTCATGGTCTGTTGGATCTCAGATTGAAAATTCAGATACCCTCAGGGGTCACTGAGTAAAGCTAGACAGTAAAGGAAAACTCAGCTTCATTATACAGTTGACACTTTCCCCGCCCTCCAGCATCATTGAGGTATAACTGACGTAAGAAACCAAACATATTTAAAGAATACAAGTTGATGAATTTTTACTTATGAATAAACCTGTGAAACCACCACCACAATCAAGGTAATGACCATAAGACAATGAATGTATTCATCATCCCTAAGTCGCCTCATGCCTCCATCCTTTGTCCTTCCACATACATCCGCAGACAACCACTGATCTGATTCCTGTCACTGTAGGTTAGTTTTCATTATCTAGAATGAATGCCCTGGCTGGTTTGGCTCAGTGGATGGAGTGTCAGCCTGCGGACTGAAGGGTCCCAGGTTTGATTCTGGTCAAGGGCACATGCTTGGGTTGCGGGCTCGATCCCCAGTAGGAGGCATGCAGGAGGCAACTGCCGTTTCTATCTCTCTCCTCCCTTCCTCTCTGAAATCAATAAAAATATATTTTAAAAAAAAGAATGAAATTATAAAGCATGTATTTTTATGTCTGCCTTTTTTCATTCACCATAATTATTTTGAGATCCATACATGTTGAACAAGAATTCATTCTTTTTATTTCTGGGTACTATTCCATTGCATGGAATAGCTTGTTTAAATCACTGCAAATTGTTTACTGAGTCACCCACTAATGGACATTTGGATTGTTTCTAGTTCTGGCAATTATAAAGGTGATATGAACATTGGTGTATAACATTGGACATTTATTATTTTTAAAAATTTTTTATTGGTTTCAGAGAGGAAGGGAGAGAAATAGAGAGATAGAAACATCAATGATGAGAGAGAATCATTGATTGGCTGCCTCCTGCATGCCCCCTACTGGCGGGGATCGAGCCCGCAACCAGGGCATGTGCCCTTGGCCAGAATTGAACCTGGGACCTTTTAGTCCGCAGGCTGACGCTCTATCCACTGAGCCAAACTGGCTAAGGCTGGACATTTATTTTCTCCAGTATATATACCTAGGAGTGGAATGCCCGGATCATATGGTAAGCATATATAGGTTGTCCCCCAAAAATGTATACACTAACAGGTGATAGCTCAATTTTGAAAATGAAATGTAATTTAATAAACACTCCCTTTATAAGTATTCAAAGTGTGTGTATACATTTTTGGGGGACCCTCTATATTTAATGTTGTAAGAAACTGCCAAGCTATTTTCCAAAGTAGTTGTACCTTGGTGTAATTTAATAACTAGAGGCCCAGTGCACGAAATTTGTGCAGGGATTGGGGTCCCCTCAGCCCAGCCTGCACCCTCTCCAATCCAGGACCCCTCACGGGATGTCCGACTGCTGGACATCCCTCTCACAATCCAGGACCGCTGGCTGCTAATGGCTCACCTACCTGCCTGCCTGATCGCCCCTAACTGCTCCCCCTACCAGCCTGATCACCCCTAACTGCCCCCCCTGCCGGCCTGTTAGCCACCAACTGCCCCCCCCCCATCGGCCTGGTCGCCCCCAACTGCTGCCCCCACCGGCCTGGTCACCCATGCAGCCTGCTGTTCAGTCGTTCAGTCGTCCCTCTTCTAACTCCCTTGCCGGCCTGGTCGCCCCACGTGGCCAGCTGTTCAGTTGTTGGGTTGTTCCTCACTAACCTCCCTGCCAGCCTTGTCGCCCCACGCAGCCTGAGTTCAGTCGTCCGTTATTTTAGTTGTGGTGGCCCCTGGCTTTTTATATATTAGGATAAACTAGTTGAACAAATAGGCTTTAAAGTCATTCATCCTTTCATTAAAAAATTATTTATTGGGCACTATTCTGCCAGGCCCTGTTCCAGGCACAGAGAACAAGGCACATAAAATTCCCCCCCTGGGAGCTAAGGTTTGGTTTAGATCCTCTCACACACAGAGGCTGGGAGCACACATGGCTCAGAAGACAGATGGCCTGGATCCCAATTCTGACTTTGCCATTTTCTAGCTGTGTGGCCTTGGGCAAGTCCTCTTACTGTCAATCTTACTCTGTAAAAAGGACGCTGGCAATGCAATCTTTACTTCCTAATGAAAGTGGTAGCTAGCTAGTTTAATTTAGCAGGTTTAGAAAGTTTTAGAAATAAAAAGGAGTCTATGGGGGAAGGAATACAAAATGGAGATTTGAAGATGCCAGGGTGTTTATCTTACTTGTACAGAGTAGAGAAATGGAATAGGCAAATAGAAATATATCTGGCCTGTGCAATAAAAGACAGCCATAAACCAAAAGGTATATCGGGCCTGAGCCATTAAAGTGACCATAAGTTAGGCCAAAAGTAGCCCTGACCTGAGTAGCTGGGAGGGCTATAAGATAAGGCCTTCTCTGCCAACACAACTGAGAGAGCTATAAAATAAATCAACCGTGACTCCAGCCAACAAGATAAGAGGGAGAGGTGGGGACACCACGTGGGCTTTGAGCTTTGAAAACTAACTCTATGTAGCAAAATGACCGATAAGAAAGGGTCAGGTTCAGACAAAGAACTGCAGCCTATCTAATGCCTCAAGATAAAGAAGCAGTGGTCACCCTTCTCAGGGGCCCCTCTGTCTGTCCAGGAGGGGCAGTGTCTCAGGCTTAGAATTTAGAATTAGGTTTTAGAGCTAGTGTCTGCTTGCAATAAAGTTTATGCTTGCAATAAAGTATCTGTACTTTTCATCTATCACCTTTCATCTGTGGCTTCATTCTTCGAAACCATCGAGATAAGAACCCGGAAATTCAGGGCGTTCGAGTTCAATTTTCACGTTTCACTAAGGTTGTGGCCTTGTTGGTTCACAAACTGGCTCCTATACACAGAGGGCAGGGAGAGACCCAAGAAAGAGGCAGACCACTTCAGATCGGTAGGTGGCAGGTTGAATAAGTAAGGGAACTTTTGAGGCTTGTCTTGGGCTGCTGCAAGATGAGTAGATCTCTGTACCCCCATGTCAGGATCTTAAAAGTTTACATAGAGGCCTTAACTGGGCTCAGTCACATGTACTATCCAGATGGTTCCAACATCGCCTTTCTCTCTCAAGGCTTTGTCCTTAGAATGGCTCCCACTATGGGAACAATGGGCAGAAGTACATTCCAAGGACAGGGGAGGGGATGAGGAACTTCTGGTTGCCCAGGTCCAGCTCAAGGGTCAACTGGTGGTCACATCCTCTCCAGGACCTCCTCCGACAGGCATGCAAGCCACAAAGCATTAACTAGTATCCAGAGAATAAATAAAGGTGGCCCATTGTATTTGTATTTGCATTTCCCTAATGATTAGTGATTGTGAGGACAGAAAACAGGCCTCTCTCCTTTTATTATGTTTTTTCCACAATTTGTGAGAAGCACATGGTAATAAAACGTCTGATTCAAACAACTCCTCTGTTCAACTTGCAGGATAAGATAAGGCTACACTCAAGGTTGCATTCTTCCATCCCCCTCCTCCTTGCTGTTTTAACAGCTTCAGGGTCCTTAGCAAGAATTCCTCCTCCTTTCCTCTTCTCCTCCCTCCTTCCCCCTCCCCATCAGATAGGCCTCTCCCTTTTGAACTCTTTATAACTTTCTGTGTTTTTTTAAAATACATTTTATTGATTTTTACAGAGAGGAAGGGAAAGGGATAGTTAGAAACATCAATGAGAGAGAATCATTGATCAGATGCCTCCTGCACACCCCCTACTGGGGATGTGCCCGCAATCAAGGTTCATGCCCTTGAACGGAATCGAACCTGGGACCCTTCAGTCCGCAGGCCGACGCTCTATCCACTGAGCCAAACTGGTTAGGACTATAACTTTCATTCTAAACTTGTTTTACAGGATTGAGAAAATACAGATAAGACACCTCCTTAGTACACCTACCTGACTGTCTCCTGGAAAACAAACTGTATCTTTTCAAAGACAGCCTACCACAGAAACTTTGTTCACTGAAATCATTCAACAATCATTTACTGAACACCTACTGTGTGCCAGGCATCTGTTAGGCACTGAGGACACAGCTATGAACAAAACAGAGATCCCTAGCCTCCTGGAGCTGACCGTTCTAAGGCTGCACTGTCCAATATGGTAGCTACAAGCCCTGTATGGCTATTGAGCACTTGAAATGTGATTAGTCCAAACTGAGGTATGCTGAAGTGTGGACGAAAGGGGCCACGTGCTAACCTGACAAGCTCAGGGAAGGCCTGCATGGCAGTCTTGCAAACTCAAAGACCTTTGTGGTACTAAAGTAACCACAAAGGATGGTCTGAAATTAAACTTTAACTAAAAGCAATTATAGTGGGTAGTCTAGGCCGGTATCTTCCTTGACAAAGTCCCTCTTTACCTTAACTGAGCCTATTATCTTTTCTGCATCTATGATAACATATAATTGAAATGTCAGGCCCTAGCTGGTTTGGCTCAGTGGATAGAGCATCTGCCTACGGACTGAAGGGTCCCAGGTTCAATTCCCGTCAAGGGCACATGCCTGAGTTTCGGGCTTGATCCCCAGTGGGGGGTGTGCAAGAGGCAGCCAATCAATGATTCTCTCTCATCATTGATGTTTCTATCTCTCTCTCCCTTTCCTTACTCTCTGAAATCAATAAAAATATATTTTAAAAAAATATCTGAGTAACTTGTAACTTCCCTTTTTCTGGACCCCTCAGGGCACAACCAAATGCGCCTGGGTTCATTCATTGTTATTGTTATCCTGTGAATTGTTGACTGTTAACTATCCTGCAACCACCTAAGTCAAAGAAGTGTATGTCTATCATTTTACTTTTTATCCAGTCCCAGAGGTTTCCTCACTTTTCTCTCTCCCGCCTCTCTAATCTATCTATCACCAATGGATTTCATGTAACCTACCTACATCTCCTCCTTTGATTGCAGTGTATAAAAATAGAGGAAAAACTTCCATTCTCCAGAGCATTATCCTAATCCATTGAGATTCTGCTTCCCAAAATTGTGGACAGTTTGGCTCAAATAAACTCACAAAAAATTCTTTACAGATTTGAATGTTTTTACATTAACATTACTTGGCGTAGTCATGGCAGGATTCCAAAGAACCTCACCCAGGACCTTCCAGCAGACCCGGACTTGGTTCTAGGATCCAGCAAAGGGCCCATTGAGCCCGCTGGTTCCCTGCCCATTGGGTGAACCTGGGTGAGTTGTCTCTTGGATCCAGGACCTTCTCTTGCTTTTGGTAGAGGGTCTGACTTTATTTGAGCTGTGCCTTAAAATCCTCGAGGTGGAACTAAGGTTAAGGGTTGAAAGAATCCAGGCTAAGACAGGATTGTAGGGGGAAAAAAATGAATGGCTGATTTTGATTTTGGCTTTTCAATTGCAATTGCTTTCTGAGAGTCTGAGCAAAAAAAACTTTATGGTATAAATGAGAGCTGAACTCTTTTTTTTTTTTTTAAGTATATTTTATTGATTTTTTACAAAGAGGAAGGAGGAGGGATAGAGAGCCAGAAACGTGGGTGAGAGAGAAACATCAGCTGCCTCCCTACTGGGGATGTGGCCGCAACCAAGGTACATGCCCCTGACCGGAATCGAACCCAGGACCCTTCAGTCCGCAGGCCCACGCTCTATCCACTGAGCCAAGCCGGTGAGGGCGAGAGCTGAACTCTTTCAGTTCCAAAGATAAAGGGGCATATCCTCCCTCCAGTCTGATTCTTGGTTATTCTTAGGTGACTAAGAATCTTTGTGGAGGTGTCAGAAATGCAGGAGCTCCATAGGGAAGTCCCAAATGCAACTGTAATGAACTAAATGGCTCATCCAGGGGCCACCTTAAGGCTTTGTCTGCCCGGCCCTGAACCCTTCTGGTTGTTTTAGACAGCCAGGAGAGAAACAGGCCACACTTGACCACTACATAGCATGTTTAGAAGATTTGCTCCGGCCGAAACCGGTTTGGCTCAGTGGATAGAGCGTCAGCTTGCGGACTGAAAGGTCCCAGGTTCGACTCCGGTTAAGGGCATGTACCTTGGTTGCGGGCACATCCCCACTGGGGGGTGTGCAGGAGGCAGCTGATCGATGTTTCTCTCTCATCGATGTTTCTAACTCTCTATCTCTCTCCCTTCCTCTCTGTAAGAAATCAATAAAAAATATGTTAAAAAAAAATTTGCTCCGACTACAGATATCCAAAAACAAATAAATAACACAGGGTAATTGTGCCTCCAAGGCCATAAACTCCCAAACCCCAGCCCTCATTTAACACTCCTGATAGGAAGTCTTTACTTACAAGTGCTTTACAGAAACAGGAAGATTTAATTAGAAAATATCAACTTAAGCATGGCCAAAATGCAGTTGTCTTTGGGTACCTACATTAATATTTTGCATTCAGAAATTAGAAAAATACCAGTTCTAAAATTAAACTGAATGACTATATTGGAAGCATATTTTGATTTGGAAATTAGAAGCTTCTAAGGAGAAGCATAGAAAAAATTCTTCCCCCCAACATGGCAATTAATAAGAAAGTTTAGAGACTATCTCAGAAGTATTCTGAAGCTGGAAACCAAGATGGCGGCATAGGTAAATAACTGAACTTGCTGCCTCGCACAACCACTTCAAAACTACAACTAAAAGACAAAACGGACATCATCCAGAACCACAGAAAGTCTGGCTAAGTGGAAATTCTACAACTAGAAGGAAAGAGAAAAGCACACTGAGACTCAGAGGAGCTGCGGAAGTAAAGTACAGAGGTACAGAGGCGCGCGCGCGCACGCGTGGAAAGGGCTGGAAACTGAGGACATGGCTGGCTTTTTCTTTTTCTTTTTTTAAAAATATATTTTATTGATTTTTTACAGAGAGGAAGGGAGAGGGATAGAGAGCTAGAAACATCGATGAGAGAGAAACATCGGCCAGCTGCCTCCTGCACACCCCCTACCGGGGATGTGCCCGCAACCAATGTACATGCCCTTGACCGGAATCGAACCTGGACCTTTGAGTCCGCAGGCCGACGCTCTATCCACTGAGCCAAACCGGTTTCGGCACGGCTGGCTTTTTCAATCAGGAGGGAGACACAAGCTCCCGACTGCTCTGAACTGCAGTTCCAGGTGAGACTCTGGTGACCCAGACTCATAGGGGGAGAAACTGGACTGTCTGGCAGTGGGAAGAACTTGAGAGCGGCTTTCTCTCAGAGGTCCTTGCAGCGATTACCGAGGGACACTGAGGCCTGGGGCCTCTTAGGGCAGGGCTGATGGGAAGCCATTGCTGTTTGCTCTGCCCTGTTAATTCCATGAGACCCTGTCCCACCCAAGCTGTGCGCAGAGGCTGTTGCATATGAATGGCCTGGCCCTTTGCAATATAAAATTACCTAACAAACTGAAGCTGGGTCAGAGAGCCCCAGAACATCCAAAAGAAGGCCTAAGGCCCCACAGCAGCTTGTATTGTTTCACAGCTGGGCCTCATCTGGGCACTTCCAAACCCCAAACAAAGAAGAGGAATCTAAAAAAAAAAAAAAGAAGAAGAAGAAGAGGAATCTGCAGATTTCTCTGTAGCTCCTGCTGGGTGGCCTCAGGCAGAGGCTAAATTAGCACCTCCTTAGAGATCCAAGAACCAGTGTACCCAGTGGTCAGAGTGGGACCATCCAGATTATAACTCCTCAGATCCATAAGAGACACACTCAAGGGGAAGACTCAGTGAGCACCAAAGCCCCACTGAAGCAAGTCTTGCCCCATAAGGGTGTCTCCAGCACAGAAGTTCTCCCATCGTAGACACAGCTGATTCTCACAGCCTGGAGGCCAATTCCTCCCAGTGATACCAACAACAATCAAGGCTTAACTACAATAAGACTGTGCACACAGCACACAAAGAGGTGCACCAAGAGTGTCCACCTCAGGTAACTGGAGAGGCTGAGCCACTGGGCCCTATAGGACACCTTGCACACAAAGCCACTCTATCAACACAGGGAAGCAGCCAAAATGCGGAGACAAAGAAACAAGTCACAAATGACAGAAATGGAGGAAAGCAAACTACTGGATACAGAGTTCAAAAATCACGATTATAAGGTTTTTCAAGAATCTTCTAGAAACCGCCGATAAATTTAATGAGACCCTCGAGGATATGAAAAAGGACCAACTAGAAATTAAGCACAGACTGACTGAAATAAAGAATAATACAGAGACCCAACAGCAGACTAGAGGATCCCAAGAATCAAGTCAAAGACTTGAAAAACGAAGAAGCAAACAACACCCAATCGGAAAAGCAAAAAGAAAAAAGAATCCAAAACTATGAAGATAGTGTAAGGAGCCTCTGGGACAACTTCAAGCGTACCAACATCCGAATTATGGGGGTGCCAGAAGAGAGAGAGCAAGATATTAAAAACCTATTTGAAGAAATAATGACAGAAAACTTCCCCTACCTGGTGGAAGAAATAGACTTACAAGTCCAAGAAGCACAGAGAACCTCAAACAAATGGAATCCAAAGAGGACTACACCAAGACACAGCATAATTAAAATGCCAAGAGCAAAAGACAAAGAGAGAATATTAAAAGCAGCAAGAGAAAAACAGTTAGTTACCTACAAGGGAGTACCCATACGATTGTCAGCTGATTTCTCAACAGAAACTATGCAGGCCAGATGGGAGTGGCAAAAAATATTCAAAGTGATGAATAGCAAGAACCTACAAACAAGATTACTTTATCCAGCAAAGCTATCATTCAGAATTGAAGGGCAGATAAAGAGCTTCACAGATAAGAAAAAGCTAAAGGAGTTCATCACCGCCAAACCAGTATTATATGAAATGCTGAAAGGTATTCTTTAAGAAGAGGAAGAAGAAGAAAAAGGTAAAGATAAAAATTATGAACAACAAATACATATCTATCAACAAGTGAATCTAAAAATCAAGTGAATAAAAAATCTGATGAACAGAATAAACTGGTCAATATAATAGAATCAGTAGCATAGAGAGGGAGTGGACTGGCAATTCTCGGGGGGAATAGGGTGTGGGGGGTGCAGGAAGAGACTGGACAAAAATCGTACACCTATGGATGAGGACAGTGGGGAGGGGGATAAGGGCAGATGGTGAGGGGGAACTGGGTGGAGGGGAGCTATGGGGGGAAAAAAGAGGAACAACTGTAATCTGAACAATAAAGATTTATTTTAAAAAAAGTATTTTTGAAGCCAATAAACGCCTACACCCCATTTCCCCCTTCCTTTCTGAGCTTCCTTATCCGGACTCGCCCTTTCCTCTCCCTTCTTCCTTCCCCTTCTATCTCCTCTACTACCACTGACTTGAAGGAAAATGAGAAGAGGGATTCCAACAGCTCCCTTTGGAAAAAGCTGGTCTCAGCTAGAGAGGAACCAGCAATTGTTTCCAACTTTATCCGGGACCATGATGAATTCACAAAAATTTAACTGTTAGAACATGTAATCCTGGCAATACTGACCTATTCCAACTAATACACCCACTGGTTTCTGAGAGCAAGGCAACAGAATCCTATCTAATAAAAGGGCAATATGCAAATTGACTGTACCTCCACTACACCCACAAGCCACGCCCACCAGCCAATCAGGAACGAGTATGCAAATCAACCCAACCAAGATGGTTGTGGACACAGAGCGAGCAGGAGGCTTGGGTTTCCCCGGTAATGGAGGAAGCCAAGCTTTCCGCACACCCTGGCCAGCCTAGGCCTCCACTTAAGGCTACAAAGTTTTAATTATAGGAGATAAATAAATCCCCCCCCAAAAAATGGCTGTGGCCATGGAGCAAGGAGGCTTGGCTCCGCTCAAGGCTACAAAGTTTCAATTATAGAAGATAAATAAATCCCAGATACCAGGGCCTCCACTTCAGTCACCAGGGGGCATGGCCAGCCTGTAAACCACCACAGGCCCCTCGTCCAGGCTGCCCCACACCCCAAGGGAACCCCCACCCTGATCCAGGACACCCTTCAGGGCAAACCAGCTGGCCCCCACCAGTGCACCAGGCCTCTATCCTATCTAATAAAAGAATAATATGCAAATTGACCATCACTCCAACACACAAGATTGCTGCCCCCATGTGGTCAAAGATGGCTGCCCTCATGTGGACATAAGATGGCCACCACAAGATGGCCAGCAGGGGAGGGCAGTTGGGAGGGACCAGGCCTGCAAGGGAGGGCAGTTGGGGGCGATCAAGCCTGCAGGGGAGGACAGTTAGGGGTGACCAGGTTGGCAGAGGAGGGAAGTTGGGGGCGATCGGGCCTGCAGGGAAGGGCAGTTGGGGGGGGGGGGACCAGGCCTGCAGGGGAAGGCAGTTAGGGGTGACCAGGCCTGCAGGGGAGGGCAGTTAGGGGTGACCAGGCCTACAGGGGAGGGCAGTTAGGGGCAAACAGGCTGGCAGGGGAGCAGTTAGGCATCAATCAGGCTGGCAGGGGAGTGGTTAGGGGGTGATCAGGCTGGCAGGCAGAAGCGGTTAGGGGCAATCAGGAAGGCAGGCAGGCGAGCAGTTGGGAGCCAGCAGTCCTGGATTGTGAGGAGGATGTCCAACTGCCCGTTTAGGCCTGATCGGTGGGATCGGGCCTAAACGGGCAGTTGGACATCCCTCTAGGGGTCCCAGATTGGAGAGGGTGCAGGCTGGGCTGAGGGACCCCCCCCCCCCGCCCCATGCATGAATTTCATGCACCGGGCCTCTAGTATCTATTATAAAGGAACTCTCTTGGACAAACCCCTCCAAAAACACTCCCTAATAATTCCCCTGGTAGAATTATATATAGATCTAATCTAGATGAGTATTTTAGATGAATATTGTCTAAATATAGGAATAGATGTAATTAACTGCCCAGAAGAAAAATTAGAACTTCTGGATAACAGTAGATATTTGTTCCCCCTCAGATCCTTCCTTGTCTAATAGTAGACATTTTCTGTTTCTAATCAGTGTTACTGGTTTAATATTGTTACTTTTGTTCCTGGTATGTAAATGTTATATTAGATGTAAAAAAAAAACAACCCAAAAGTTAAGACAAAAAGACTCGAATCATGGTGGCTCAAAAATTAGAAAAGATCCAGAATACTTTTTAACGAAGACATATAGAATCTGACTGCCTCCCATTTACCTTCCCTTTAAAATATATATATATATATATATATATATATATATATATATATATATATATATATATATATTATTGATTTCAGAGAGGAAGGGAGAGGGAGAGAGAGATAAAAACATCAATGATGAATCATTGATCGGCTGCCTCCTGCACGCCCCCTACTGGGGATCGAGCCGGCAACCCAGTCGTTGAGCGTCGACCTATGAACCAGGAGGTCATGGTTTGATTCCAGATCAGGGTAGGATGTATTAGTTTCCTGCGGATGCTGTAACAAATTACCACAAACTTAGTGGCTTAACAAAATCCACACCAATTTATTATCTTGCAGTTCTGAAGGTCAGAAGTCCAAAATAGAGCTTACGGGTCTAAAATCAAAGGCTGAGTTCCTGCTGGAGGTTCCAGGGGAACATCCACTCTTGGTCTTTTTCAACTTCTAGAGGGTGCCTGCCTTCTTCAGCTCCTGGCCTTCACTCCAACCTCTGCTTGCATCATCGCATCTCTTCCTCGGACTCTGAACCCTCCTGCCTCCCTCTTATAAGGACCCATGTGATTATATAGGACCCACTAGATTCCAGGATAACTTGCCACCTTAATATCTTTAATCACATCTATAACATCTATTTTACCATGGAAAGTAACATAGTCACAGATCCAGGGGACTAGGAAGAGGACATTGGAGGAGGGGGGTGCCTTATTCTGCCTTCCACAGGGAGGTCAAGGGAGAGGAGTTATAGTTGCAGACAGTTGTGTCTGAGGGAACCTCACTGAGACTGTGAAATCTGCCTCCTCAAGAGCTGAAGGGAGGGAGGGAAGGAACAGTGAGGATATTAGGGAAGGGCATCCCAGGACGCAGGAACAGCCAATGCAAAGCCCCAAGGTAGGCTCTTCCCTTTTCCTGGGACCGCCTCTTCCTTGCTGCTCCTAAACAACAGGTGCCTCTGCATCTTGCTTGAAGAGCAGAAAGGTTTGAGATCCCTATTCATCATCGGTCTCTTGGCACAGTCAGTATTTCCCAGGGTTCCTCAAAGGGCAGATCAGGCTGGGGGGACAGGCAGGAACCTGGATCAGAAAGGCAATTGGGCCAGTCCCCCCCTCTACCCGCAGTCCAACCCAGCGGTCACCTGGGCTCTGGAGTGGCCCTGCCCCTGCAGCGTTCGCCTGCGATGCCACTGGCACAGAGAGGCACTGGCCTCGGAACTGAGCTCCTGGGGCGCGCGTCCAGCTTCGGGCTGATAGTGGGCTATGTGGTGCAGGGCCCCAAACCACGTGGTCAGGTAGTAACCAACTGGGGGCAAGAAGAAGGGGTTGGTGCAGCTCTCCCGGCTTTCCTGGTGGCCCGAAGGCCCCTGCCGTTTGCCAGCTTTTCCTCCTGTTGCAGGGTGAGGCTGTTTGGGGTGCCCCCCCCCCCCCCGTTGGGTCCTGAGGTCTGGGGACGGGGGCTCACCTTCTCCCAGTAGCTCTTCAGGATCCAGGAGCTCCATAAGAAACTCCACGTCCAGCTGTGTCTCCCCGATGTCCGGACTCCAGATAAGCTCCTCAGTCAGCGCCGGCAGGAAGGCGTCGGCGCCCAGGGGCTCTGGGGACGCCAAGGGCAGGCCCTGAGCTGGACGGGGATGTGCAGGCCCCTTGCATCCGATCCCCAGGACAGTGAGCGCTGGCTGCCCCTCACCTTGCTTGGGGTGTAAACGCCTCTTACCCAATCTCCAGGCCTGCATAGACACCTCCCATAGAGCATGCCACCTCGCCCCTGGACGTGCACACAGGCACCTCCTAAATGGCTCCTACAACCCTCCAGGGCGGCCCACATCCAGGGAGGCGCAGACTCCTCCTCCTTTACCTTCTTTCTTGCCCGAAGCCAGGCCCTCGTAGATGTCACTGCACATCGCCAGCAGCAGCGCCACCTTGCGGCGTGGGGCATAGGCCGCGTGGAGGTGCTGGAGGCGGGAGTGGATGCGACTCCTCAGGGTGGGGGCGGGGCCCTGTCCCTCAGGCCCCGCCCCCTGAGCTCCGGGAGGCCCCGCCCCCGCCCGCAAGGCTATTTGTTGCCTCCGCAGTCGCCTCAGCTCTGGGGCCCTGAGCGTGCGGAGTCGTGTCCACAAGGCCGGCTTCAGTGGTGCCAGGACTGCCCGGCACAAGGCCGCCTCCACCGCGGGGCCTGCGAGGGGCGGAGTGAGGGAAGAGGAGCTGACCCACACCAACCCGCTCGCTCCACCCACCCACCCTGGCCTACCGCCACCCCTCCCTAACTTCTGCCACCCACAAGTGTAGACATGGGTATGAACACATGTGGAAGAGGAAGGCTGGGTGTGAATACGCATGTGGGAGAGGGAATCGTGGCTGTCACACCTGTGTGAGATGGAGAATAGGTGGCACTACCCATAGGAAAGGGCGCGTGAGTGGAAAAGGAAGCAGGTTGCACAGGGATAGAGAGGAAGAACTTGGGTGTGAACACATATGTAGGGCCAAGGGATGGCACATATATGAACGATGTGGGCTCAGGGAGTGGCTATAAATTCCCTCCCAGTCCTCCTATTACCAAGATCCTCCTTGTTCTTCTGGGGGACCCCAGGCCCTCTGCTTCCAAAGATAGCCCTGACATTGGGGTCCTTTGCTAAATGATCCTGGAGGTCAATAAGGAGGTGCCGCACATCCTGGAGCAGCTCCATGGCGGGGTCCCCAGGCCTGTGGGGGCCCTCAGCTTCTGATGTGAGGCGTGCCTGAAGGCCTCGGAACTGCTTGGCCACATAGCTGCTCCGGGCCCTGGCCAGAGCCTGGACATGACTAGTAAGCACATCCTCAGGTCCTTCTTCTTCTTGGTCGTCGTCCTCCTCCTCCTCCTCCCCCAGGCTGGCCAGAGCTGGCCCAGGAGGGTGTGCTTCTGGGCTGAGCGGGCCTTCCACCCAAGAGACCCGATGAGGGGCGCTGTTCCTGGGGGCTGCATGTGAAAACAGGGCTGGTCCCACGGAACAGCAGCAGCAGCTTCCTCATCTCCAGGACCCCGCGCCCTGCCCGGCTCACCTGGATCACTTCTCTGGGTCGTTTCTGGAGCTGTCTCTGGGGGAGATAGCATCCCTTGCCCTCTGTGGGTCTCCAGGTAGAGCTTGTTCACCACAGAGATCATCCTCTCGGAGGGGTTGAGTTGGACACTGCCATTCTGCAGAGTATCTGACGGCCAGCAGAAGTGAGGTGTCCCAGATGTCAAAGGGCCTGCCCTGGTCCCTTCAGTGCACCAGGAGACTTAGTTCCCAGCCTTATTACTGAAAGAGCTGTGGTTTGGGCCTTGGCTCAACCTTATTCAGGCCCAGGAGTCCCACCTCCAGCTCTCTCAGACGCCCTTCCTTACCCTCCCTCAAACCTAGTAGTTGGTCTGCCAATTGCCATCCTCCGGGACCAACTAGGCAGAAAGCTGGTCTCTCCCTCCCTTGGAGAACCATGCCTCACCTGTGTGTTGTTCCCCAGACCCTAGAGCGGGAGGGGGCAAGAGCAGTGTTCTGGGCAAAACATCCCTGAGGAAAGAAAAGTAGGAGCTACAATGTGGGTAAGGTGTCTTAGGGAAGGATCCCCCTCAGCCCTTTTGATGGGACTTGTACCTGCTGGCTGACAGGAAGGCCAGGAGACGGGGAAGGTCTGGCATGCAGAGGTGAGAGGATTCCAGAGACACACCTAGGGGAGCGGGCCAGGAGGGACAAGTTAGAAAACATGAGGGGTGGCAGCCTCCTCTTCCCTGGGACTCTCTCTTTCCAAGTCCTGAACCCCCAAGAACCTTCAGAACAGGGGAATTTCTGCTCCTTGGAGTCCCCATATTTTCCTGTGTCTTTAGGCTTGCATCCCACTTATGCCACCAAATATTCATTCATTAGACATATAAGTATGTCTTGAACACCTCTTCATTCCCAAATACTGGAGATACAGTTGTCAAAAAGCAGACATAATCACTGCCTTCCTATGGCTTACCTTTCAGTAGAGGAAGACAGAAAATATATGAGTAGAAAAATAAAGGTAAGTGAAGTATATTGTATTGAATGCTATAGACAAAATAGAGTAATTGACAATTACTAGGGCTATCTTAACTGTGGTGGTCAAGGAAGGTTACATTTCCACAGAGGGCTGAAGGATGGAAACTAAATCAATCATTCAAGGAAGAGCATTAATTTGGGGCAAACAAATGCAAAGGCCCTGAGGCTAGGAGTGCTCAAGGAACAGAGAAGAGTACAGTGTGGCTGGAGCAGAGTGAATGAAGGGCGGCAGCTGGAGAGGTGGGCAGGTTGGCTACTGAAACACCTTCTAAGCCATGAGGAGGAGTTTAAATATTTAACTAAGGATAGTGCATATCCTTTAAGAGTTTAAGGCAGAAATGTATAACATCTGATTGACAGAAATGCTACTTTGGCTGCTGTGCCCAGAATGGATTGCAGGAAGGAAAGGGTAGGCAGGGGGATACCAGAGAGGAGGCTACTGAAATTGTCTGAGAAAAAGGTGATGATGGCTCGGACTAGGGTGATGAAGGCAGAGAGGACTGGGAAGATTTGGGAGATGCTTTGGAAGTAAAGTTGACCATTCTTGATGATAAATTTGCTATTGCTATTGACTATAAACTCGGGGGTAGGCACCTCACCTCCAGGAAGCTTCTGGATCTGGTAGGTGCTGACTTCCCCTGGTGAAGGTCCTGTCCTCAACACCAGGACCTGGCTGGGTTCATGTCCTGTGACCAGAAAACTCTGTGGGGGAGGAGACAAAGGTCAGCATGAAGAGGATTTGTGCAGATGTGTTACTTCTGCCTGCCTAGCATCTATTTCCCTCATTTAGGGCTCCACACTCCAAGTTTCTTCTAAAGAACCCCACTCCTTCTCAGTCAGTGTGGGTGGGCTGACTCCCCACAAGTTCTCACAGTGGGTCCGTGATCTGAGCTAGCTAATAGGATGACAGTGCTCTCTGACCACTGTGAGTAGTTCAGAGATGGGCATGTGACCCAAGCTCAGCCAATGGGAATCTTCCGCAGGAATTTTGCTGAAGCTCTTTGGGAAGAGGCCTTTTAATTTTTATTTAAATAGTTCATTGATTTTTACAGAGAGGAAGAGAGAGGGAGAGAGAGAGATAGAGAGAAACTGATGCGGGAGTGTAACATTAACCCCTCTTCCCACCCCACCTCCCCCACTTGGGGATCAAGCCTGCCACCTGGGCATGTGCCCTAATCTGGAATCAAACCAGCATTGGCAACACCCAACCGACTTAGTCACACTGGCCAGGGCAAGAAGCCTCTTTTTACAATGGCGTTGCTAATCTGTTGCGATGTGGTGCTGCGCTAGGGACAGCCATCTCAGACACCATAAGGAGAGAGCTCCCTCAAGGAGGAAGCTATGGGAGACCCGTTAGTTGTCTTATCCAAATCTATCCCCTATTCCTTGCAGACCCCCAACTTTGTTCAGGGCATTAATATGCACAGCCATAGAAGATGAATAATAGTTAGATGCCACTTAAGCTGCTGAACTAGAGCCAGCAGTTGCCTTTCTGGTTGTGTTAGAAAGATAAACGCTGTCCTGGATGGTTAGAGCATCAGTGCACACACCGAAGTGTCGTGGGTTCGATTCCAAGTCAAGGGTGCATACCTAGGCTGTGAGTTAGATCCCCGGTTGGGTCGTGTGCAGGAGGCAATCAATCACTGTGTCTCTCTCACATAGATGTTTCTTTCTCTCTCTCTCTCTCTCTCTCTCTCTCTCTCTCTCTCTCTCTCTCTCCATCCCTCCCTTTCACTCTCTCTAAAAATCAATGGAAAAAAAATATCCTCAAGTGAAGATTAATAAAACAAAATTGCAACAATAACAAAAAGAAATAGCTGGCCGGCATGGCTCAGTGGTTGAGCATCAACCTATGAACCAGGAGTTCAAGGCACATGCCCAAGTTGCAGGCTTGATCCCCAGTGTGGGGCGTCCAGGAGGCAGCCGATCAATGATTCGCTCTCATCATTGATGTTTCTAGCTCTCCCTTCCTCTCTGAAATCAATAAAAATATATTAAAAAAAAGAAATATAAATGCCTATTTGTTTAAACTATTATAGAATGAGCATTTGTTACTTACAGCCCAAAACATTCAGAACTCCCCACAGTTTAAAGCAAAGCCAAGAAATAGGATGAAGAGAACTGTATAAGTTGTCTGATACTCAGGATCCAGGCGTTCCTGAGATTCTGGGGTTTTCAGTCATTTGAATCAATAAGTAGCCTTTTTGGTTTGGCCTGTTTGTGTATGTCACTAGCGACCAGCGGAGTCCTAACTGATCCACGGTGTCCTGAGAGGGTCAGAAAGGGTCTCCAGCTATGAGTACTCACCCCGGGTGGCCACAGCTCCAAAAGGGCTTCTGCAGCCTGGGCATCCAGCTCTGGGATCTGCCACACTCCCCAGGTCCTCTGCAGTCGAAGAAGGGGCTCTGGGGCCCTGAGAACCCCTAAGCAGGTCTCTCCTGCCCCATTCTCCTGTGATGGGACCAGTCTGGGAAGTGCAGGGTCCAGGAGACCAGGGGTCAGAGATGGGCAGTTGGACCCAGGTGGGATCAAAGGTAGGAAAGGAAAGCCTAGGGGTGAGGGGTCAGAGATGGGGTGAGGGGTCCTGCGGGGGACACCAATTGGATGGGAGGGGTTTCTGAATCCAGGGGCAGGAGATGGGTACCCCAGGCCCAGCAGTGCTCACCTCTCCCCATTGGTGGGGCCTGCCAAGGCTTGGTCCTCTGGCTGGGCCATCCTCAGGATGTGGGAGGCCGGCAAACCATGGCCTGGCCTCTGGCAGGGAGGAAGATAAGGCTGCTCTAGTTCAGGGGTTATGTTCATAATATTTACAACCAACGTGGCAGAGACCCTGACCAATCCGAATGGACCTACGGCTCCTTGCTGTGCCAGGTGTGAATTCTTTCACCACTGGGTGGTGGTGTGCTCTGGGCATGCCCGGAGGAAGGTCAGTGTGTCTTGGGGTGGGGGGAGAGGGAGAGGACTCAAAATGACAAGCATTTACCAAATGGTAGGGAAATATTTCAGGTTTTAATATCTAGTGCAGCCGTGTGAATGTGGACCAGCTGAGTAACAAGCCTAGCCAAAACCCAGTGCTCAGTAGGCTCCATGAGACAAAAGTTATACAATTTCCCCTCCTCCTCCCTACCCAGACCACAGAGGGGCCCTCAAATATTGCCCCATTATTATTTTTTTTAATGAAAAACTTCAAACATTAAAAAAAACACAAAAAAACGGATAAGAATTTATAGGGAACTCTCATATGCCCACTACCTAGATTCTGCCATTATTTTAATCTTTGCTTTCTCACATAGCCATCCCTCTATCTGTCCATCGAACCCCAACTCTTAAGCAGGTACAGAGTCCTAGAGTGGGTTACTAGTTGAGGTTACCAGTTGAGGTGGGCATTTTTGAACATTTCCCCTGTAGCACTCCCAGGAATAGGAAACCTGGGTCCATGCATCCAGGCACCCATGCATCCCACAAATATTGAGTACAGGCCCAGAAATAGGTGCCTGTGGCCTGGGGACAGAATAGGCCTGCTCTCAGGGGGCATCCATCTTCTTGGGGTGGGTAGAGAAGATGGATAATAAACAGCTTAACAAATCAATCAGCCCGCTGACCAGAAGTCCAGGGTGTTAGGAAGGGGGAACCAGAGCAGGTGCCCTGTCCAGGGAGGAGCAGGCAAGAGGGGTGGGGGAAGGAGGCAGATGCTCACCTGGGTCCCAGGAGACGGGGAGGAGGAGGTGGTTGGTGCTGGGCAGAGCAGGATGGGGAGCTGTTTAATAATACCAAAGGAGGCACGGGGTGGGGGGGATCGGGGGGGGGAGATGATAATGCCAGCTGCTGGGTCCCTGGGGGCCCCTACCTGTTCTCCGAGGGGAGGCCTGAAGGAACAGGAAGTGAAAGTGTTTCTTCACAGAGAGGAAGCTGAGCTGGCTGGAGGGGGGGCGGTGGAGAGGGAAGAGGCGGGGCTGGGGGGGGGGGGTATCTGAAATTGACCTTCCTGCCTCTTTCTGGGGCCTTAGGCCTCAGGTAACAGGGCTTTGGAGGACGGAATCCTGATGATTGGAAGTCCAGGGGTAAGAGCCTCTTGGCACCCCTCGCTCTATTTCTCACAAGAGCCTGTAGATGTCATGGTTTCCGTAAGTGGCCCAAGATCTCACCCCCTCCCTCAGCTGCTTCCCTGCGAGCCCACAGAAAGCAACAGCGAGGCCAGACAGCTGACAGTTAGTTTTTGTTTTTAATTTGTCTCCAATAGGCAACATCATCTGCCCATTCCGCATGGGAACCGGGTCCTGAGTGAAGGCAGCCCAGCACCCACGTTGGGAACTGGAGGCAGGGAGGTGGAGGTCTGCAGGCTCAGATCCCCCCATTTGATGAGTTATGTTAAATTTGTCTCCTTGGCCACAGGCCCCTGGGAGCAGTTAGAGCATGTGGGCCCTACGCCCTGTCCTGGGACAGTTAGACATCTGGAGGCCCCTCGGTCTCCCAGGGAGCAGTTAGACATTAGGGAGGTTGATCCTTGCCCCTGGGGTGGTTAGAGGCTTCGGGCTGTTAGAGATGGGCGGCTCATGCCTCAGCCCCAGGAGATGTTAGAGATTTGCCAGGGTCAGGGGGGCTGGGACCCCAGTTTTAGGAGGGAGTGGTTATGAGACTGAGGGAATGCTCTGAGCTCCCCAGACAAAAGCTGCAAGTTAGGGAGGACCAGGGCTGGTTGGGGCTCAACTGCCCCGAAGGAGCCGGGTATCCTGCCTGGGAGGCGCAGGTGTCACTGGGGTTTCTCCCCCTCTGTGGTCCTGGCCTCCTCCTTGGGGGGAGATGGGGACTTCCTGGGGGAGGCTGACGTGGAGGGGTTGGGGCTCCCAGACCCTGACTGAGCGTCAATGCTGGCATGCTCCTTCCGGACAAGGTCTTCTAGCTCCTTCTGCAGGGGACAATGTTTCCAGGAGTCAGAGGTCACCTCATGGGGTCAGAGGACCCGTGGGGCAGGGGTCTAGGGACTGGGCTCAGGGAGGGCTGGGGTGGCCCAGGCTCCTCACCTTCCATCCGAGGAGGTCGGCAAGCGCCAGGCAGCCCTGGTCGCAGTCACCCAGCCAGGCCACATCCCTGTGGGTGAGTGAGAATCAGATCTCCCAGGCTTGCCCCAGGCCCCTGCTAGCTCTGCCCCGTCTGTGTGCCTTCATGCCCTCCCCCCACCTTGGACCTGTCCCTCGAAGGCTCCACCCCCCACAGCAGATCCAGGCCTTACCTGTAGGCCTTCTTGGAGTCAAAGTCCATGCCTCCCCCGAGGCCCATCATCATTCCCAGGAAGGGGTCAGTCTGCAGGGAAGAGGAAGTATGAGGAGAGATAAGAGCACTGGGTTTGCACCCCAGCTCTGTGACTTTGCTTAAGTGACCTGGCTTCTCGGAATCTCAGTTTCCTTATCTGTAGTGGGGATGATCATCGAACCCACTCCTAGGGCTGTACTGTCGGTGGGTTAACCCAGGGAAAATGCTTACAACAGCGTCTGGCACGTGGCATGTTTTGCCTGTTGGAAGAAACATTACCCTCCAAGAGGAGCCCAAAGCTGGTGACTCTGAGGACACTGAGAAGGCCCTGGCTCCAGCTGCCCTGACACTTCAGTCCCAGGAAGTGTTTTGGCTTCAGTTGCGTTGAGTTGGGGTTATGTCACTTGCTCAAAAGGGTTCTGAATGACCCAGAGCCTGTGGGATTTTAGAGTCAGGGCAGCCCAGAACTTAATCCCTCTGGATTCTGGAAAACCTGGTCCAGAGCTGAGGGGTCTGAGCTACTGGGTTCCCTAGAGACCCGTCCCATCATTCCGAGGCAGCCAGTGGGAAGGAAGGGGGACCCATGTGAGGATCAAGCAGGCAGGGAAGAACGAGAAGATGTGAATAAAAGCCGACTCACCTGGCCCGTTTTTTCCTTGTTGATGAGCAGGCGTGGGGTAGAGAGGGGTGCCCTGGGAGGATGGCGAACCGAGTAGTGAGGACCTGTCCTGGCTCCCCTATCCCCAGCACCCCTCAGCCCAAACCCCAACCTACTTGCTGATGAGGGATGCAAAGGGCTGCACCTGCAGGGAGGTGCCCATGATGATGAGCAGGTCCACCTTCAGGAAGTCCTGTGAAGGGGGAGTGGCCATGGCCATGAGGGTCCCACCCTCAGCTGAGGCCGAGCCCCTCCCTCCCCGCCCCAGTCCCCACTGCAAGCCCACATCCAGCTAGCTGAGGAAGGGACCCTCCCCAGGGCAGGGTCCAGGCTGTCCCCGTGGGCTGAGCACAGGGTGGTGATGGAGACACTTACTGACTGAATGCAGGAGAAGAAACGCGCTGGGAGGTTCTCACCAAAGAAGACGATATCTGAGGTGGAAACGGATGGACAGACAGACAACACAGGACAGAAAAAGACAGTGAACAGGGGGAGGCAGAGTACAGGAAGGAGCAGAAGGCAGACCTTAGGGTTGGGTGGGGTGTAGAGCAGCAGGGACAGGCCAGGGTATAGAGCCCTCTCCCTGGAGAGCGGGGGACAGGTGGGTGGATGGCGACTATGGCCTTCTTGGGAAGGGGTTAGTGGGGTGGGGTGTTTCCAAGTCGGCATTAGATTTGGGGCAGTCCAAATCTCCCTCGGTTGGCCCCTGGCCCCAAGGCTCACCAGGCTTCACCACGCTCTGACAGTTCTCACACTTGGGAGTCACCTCGGAGAAGATCTTCTCTGGGTGTGGAGAAGGGGAACAGGAGAAGGAGGTGAGAGGCTCTGGGCTGGGGCTGCAGCCTGCCCTGCCACCTCCCCTGCCCCTTTCTTCACCGTCCACACAAACACACCTCAGTCACCAGGGAACCTCCTGGGTATCGGCCCTGCTCAGAAGGGACCCCCCTTCTCAGAGAACTGCCCCTCTCCTCCCCCATGCCCCAGGAGTCCAAGGGTGGCTCCCAGCAACAGGCTTAGCTACTGAATGAGAGTCAACAAATGAGCAGACACTTGCTCCTAACAGGGGACACTGGACTCCCCAACTCCCGACCTGGGGAAACTGGAGTCAAGAGTGAAGTTCTGTCTGTGGGTCTTTGAGGGCAGCCCTATTTCCTCCTGGGTCAGAGAGGCCTGGTGGTCCCAGGCCTGGTGGCAGAACAAGAGGGAAGAATATGCAGATGATCCTGGGATGGGGAGAAATCTTTAGGCACACTTGGGTTCTGTGACGGACTCCCCCACACACCATACTGTGACTATCATGCTCCTTATTGCTTATTATTATTATTTTTTTTAGTATATTTTTATTGATTTCAGAGAGGGAGAGGGAGAGACAGAAGCATCAATGATGAGAGAGAATCATTGACTGGTTGCCTTCTGCACACCCCACAGTGGGGATTGAGCCCACAACTCAGGCATGTGCCCTGACTGGGAATCGAGCCAGCAACCTCCTGGTTCATAGGTCGACACTCAACCACTGAGCCACGCTGGTCTGTCTCCTTATTGCTTATTAAGAAAACTTGAAAAGCATTCTGTCACTTGCAACCCATAGAATCCTAGCTCGTTCATTCAACTATTCATTCATTTCTTTGGCAAATATTTAGAGAACTGTTTTAATGTCTGTCATTTATCTTAAAACATTTCTGCATTGACAATATCCTATTTTGTGGGTGCTGCATGAGATATTGCTGTAAGTGAACATAACGGGATAATGTTAATTGTATATCATCCCCAGCTGCATTGTAGCTGGGCTGTCCAGGCCTCCTCACCCCAAGGATGGTCAGCTGGCATTTTATCAGGGGCCTACTACAAGTGTTGTCCTTATCTCCTCTGGACACCAGAGGCTTTGTGAAGTCAGCATGAAGAATGGCAGAAGTGGGTTTTCATGGGTGAAATAAGTGACTTCTTAATTCACACAGTGGATGTCAGAAATAGGCTCTTGCTGTATTCAAGAAATGTGGGTTGGCTGAAAATTTTTCCTCCTTTTTTTTGGACCCTCTACCCTAACGTGAATGGGGACTATGACTTTAGCAAGCCCTGTAATCTGCACTTCTAGGGGCAGCCCCAGTCTTCAACCCTGACCAGGCCTGTGTTCGGCTTCACACTCCATAGATTCTGCTCGCCTGAATTCATGGGCTAATTGAGTCCTGTGTTTCTCGTACAAGTGCTGTCCCATATGGTCATCATAGCAGATATGGCTTTTTACATTTAAATGAATAAAATTTAAAATTTAGTTCCTTGGTCTCACTAGCCACATTTCAGTGTTCAGCACTCACGTGAAGCCAGCGGCTGCCATACTGGACAGTGCAGAGATGGGAGGTTTCCCTCATCTCAGAGAGTTCTATTGGACTTTCTGCTCTTCTGAGAACTTAGTTCCAGCTGCCTTGATGAGCACCTCATGTGCACTAGGGTCAGAGCCCCTCAAAGGGCAAAGAGCTAGGGTTTCATGACGTCACGGGAACAGGCGGTGTGACCATTTGGGGGCTCTGCTACATGTCCCTGTGTGCGGCTGACCCGGATCTGGAGTTTGCATCCATAACCTGGCTGTGAGGTAGTGTGGGAGCAATGAACCTCATTGTCACCTCAAATCTTTGGAGGCTGCCATTATCTACTAGAAAGAGCCACAGAGCTGTGCAGGGCAGAACAGGTGCCCACTGGGGGAGGCCCTGTCTCTGGAGCTGAGCAGTGGGCAGCGGGCCGAAGGCCTGCCCTTAGGGATGACCTTCAGCCCCTCACCTTTCATCCAGCTGAGTGTGTACTCCTGCCGGCAGAGGGGGCTGATGCAGTGCGATGTGTAGAAGGTGCCATGGGCCTCCACTAGGTCCTCAGGCTCCAGCCCTGCCACTCGCTCCAGGGTGTCTATGTTCTGGGTTGAGAGATGGAGGGAAGAGGGTCAGGAGTGAACCCCACACTTCAGGAGCAGAAGGCAGAGCAGGGAGTTGTAGCCAAGAGAAACCAGTGGGACAGGGAGAGAGAAGGTAGGGAAAGCAAGGGGCAGGGTGTGTCTAAAAAATTCTGTTTGTTCTGATGGTGCCACTGAAAGGGTAAAAGTCATAGATGCTTACAGGCCCGGGTCCAAACTCAAATGTGTATGAGCCCAGGCCCACGGCCACCACTAGCCCATATGGCATTTCTACAAATTCAGGCCACTTTGCTTCCCTTTTTCCGATCATTTGTTCTGTTGGAACCACACACCTTAGTGCCACCTACTAGAAACCTGTTGAAAGGATGTACAACGTTCCCATTGTAAACGGAGCCCCCTCAGACGTGGCGTTCTTGTGCGGGACCCAAACTGCACAGCTCTATGTGGCAGCCCTGGCCAAGCAGTAACAGAAATAAAAAACTCAGCGGGGCTATGTGGTTTTAATCACACTTTCCCAATTTAGCAGCCAGGTTTCTGACCGGTCTGTTTCACGGATAGAACCTTAACTGTATTCCTTTAAGACAAAGAAACTTTCCTTATTCACCAAAGACATTCTCTCCCACATACACATTTGTGCTCTCATCCCTGGAGCAGCTTTCATTTGCCTGTGAGGTCGGTGCCGACCGAGGACACTGGCAGATGTTCCAGAGACGGCCCGTCACGTGTGGCCCACAGCTGAGCCCACAAGGTTTCCTGGAGATGCCATGGACAACTGAAAGGTTCCTTTCAAGGGCAGATGGCCCCAACTGCTCTCTCCCCTCCCTGCCAGAAATCAGCTTACCCCCAAAACATGCAGACAAGAATCACTGTCCCCAGATTCTCTGCAGCTTTCTCCCTCCCCCTCTACTGGGAATCCCAGTTTGCCTTTGTTACTTGATTCAGCCTACTATTGACTCCCTTGTGCATAAGCAGTGTGTGTGCAAATAACTCAATAGCGTGCAGAATTGCCTGAATGCCTGTTATTCTTTGACGCCATGTATAATCAAGAAACAAAAACAAAGAACGAGGCCAACCTGTATGTATGGATAGGAAATGATCTCGCCACTATGTTAAAAGGCAAAAAAAAAAAAAAGCACAAAGGCAGCGTGTACAGGATGTGAAAAAAAAAAATTTGAATTTGTGTATCTGCTTGCCACAGAATGAGCCACACGAAAGAGCCAACGTCAGTGGCCTGCAGGAGGGAAGCTGGGGCTGGGCCCAAGGAAATTCTGTCCCAAAGGACAAGCCCTGAACCTGAGATGATACATAGCACCTGCACGTGGCCCCGGGGCCTGGCAGGAACTGGCCATGGAGAGGAGGCGTGCCCTGGGCAAGGGGGGCAGTGGCCACTCAACTCCAGCCAGCTCTTCTCCCAGGGAAAGCCACCCAGGATGCAGCTCTTCCCAATTTTTAGGATTTTCACCTGAAATCTGATTTTTAAACCTTGGTTCCCTTTTTGTTTTAAAACATTGTGTCCCTGTTAGACATATCACCAATGGCAGCTTTTAAAAAGCATGAAGCTGCTGTGTGGGTGTGGATATGGAAGAGTCTTTCAGACAAGGGGTAAGGTGAAAGAAAGCTAAGTTCAGGGAACATTTGAGATCTTGCTTCCATCATATGTTTGGCTTAAATAAATACTTGTAATAAAAAGAATGCACAAGTATGGCTGTGCGTTACCAAAATGCGAGCTGAGGTGGGAGACCAATGCATTGTGCTGACAAAGGATTTCCTTCTTTCAGCTGCCCAGGGAAAGAGAAATGAAGAGAGGCAAATAGCCGAAACCGGTTTGGCTCAGTGAATAGAGCGTGGGCCTACAGACTGAAAGGTCCCAGGTTCGATTCCGGTCAAGGGCATGTACCTTGGTTGCGGGCACATCCCCAGTAGGGGGTGTGCAAGAGGCAGCTGATCGATGTTTCTCTCTCATCGATGTTTCTAACTCTCTATCCCTCTCTCTTCCTCTCTGTAAAAAAAAAATCAATAAAATATATTTAAAAAAAAAGAGAGAGGCAAATAAAATGGTTGAAAGGAAGAAAGACAAGTCCAAACCCTATGTATAGTGCAAATGCCAATGTTTCAAAGAATGTGTTGCTGTGGCGATCAAGTGACTTAGGTGCACAGGGCAATTGTTCTCACATTTGAGTGGATACTTGTGCCTTTAGATAAAAACTGCATGATACGTCGCTTCAGAATTGCTGCGTCATCACAATTCAGAAAGAAGCGAAGACCATGTGTTCCAGGAAACTGGGTCAGTGACTCAAACAGTGGCTGAGATCAAGGAAGAGGGTGTTAAGTTTGAAAAAAAAAAAAAATGGTTTCATGAAATGTGAGAATGGAAAGATTTTTCCCCCACCTTTATCTATTTTAGGTAGTATGCCATTTTGAATATTATGTATAGTTAAATTCCATGCATTAAATATTGCAACTGGAGGGGAATGCCTGCAGAGTACACTGTGACCCCAGAATGTACTCATGTTGGCTCTCGTGTAAAAGCAGGAGGCAGCTGCCATACTTCCAGGGTCAAGGGCAGGCACGTTTGCCTCTGCAGAGCTGGGAAGTGAGCCCGCTGAGCAGCTCTGATGGGCACTTTGTCCTGGGCCTGGGCTTCTCATGCTGGAACCCTGTGATCTCATCCTGTCTGGTGAGTTTAAACATTGTTTATACGCTGCCCCTCCGGCTTGAGTCTAGACTCCCGTGTCCAACCATCTGTCCATATCCACACGTGGCATCTCAACCTCAATAGGCCTCAAAGCAAACTCCTCTTCTGCCCCCACCCCCACAACCTCCCACCATCTCAGTAAAAAGCAGCAGTGCCCAGGCTGAGAGCTGGCCAGTCATCCTTGACTCCTCTCTCTCATGAATCATTTCACATCCAATCCATCAACAAGTCCTGTTGGTTCAAGTTCAAAATGGATTCATAACCTGCCCCTTCTCCCCTTGACAGCCCCCACCTGGCCCAGCCTCCGTCCTCTCCTGCTTAAGCCATCACAGCAGCCTCCTCCCTGGTCTCTGTAAACCCCTCCCCTCTGCGCCCACAGTCTAGCTCCTACAGGCAGCCAGAGGGACACGGATCTCATCCCTGCTTTGCTCAGAGCCCGCCTGTGGCACCATCTTGCTCAGGCCTGAGGCCCCTGGCACCTCCCTGACCTCATCTCCTCCATTCTCTCCTACTACTGTCTTCTTCGCTTACTCAGATCCAGCTTCTTGAACACATCCAATGTGGTCTCCCTCAGGATCTCGCACTGGCTGTTCCCTTGCCTGGAACGCAGTCCCCCCAAATAACCCCATGGTTCCTTCCCTTAGGTCGCTGTTTAAGTGTCTCAGTGAGGCCTTCCTGATACCTTGTTTACAACAACACTCCGCCCTCCACACACAGAGGTTCAGATTTCCCTTTCTGCTTAAACCTCCTCCACAGAGCTCTCCTCTGCCCCAGTACATAAACTACTCATGCATCTTGTCCATGGTCTCTCCCCACATTAACGTCAGCTTCAGGAAGGCAGGGAGTCTGCTGTTTGCTGCCAGCAGGGCCTGGCTCTCGGTTGACACTCAGTAAACATTTGTGACAGAAGCTGACAAACAGGGACGCTAGAAGGCCAAGGTGAGGAGTCCATAAATTACGCACGGAGGGCGCTGGCTCAGATGAGCCACTGCATCATGTCTGAGCCACATCCCGTGGATAAAGCTGACTCTCTGGGAAGAAAGGTCAGGTTTATCTTGAGCCGGGGCTACTCCTAGGAGGTGACTGTCCCCTTCCCCATCGCACTACCAGCTCTAGGCAGGAGCACCTGCACCCCATTAGCAAAATCTGGGCCTAAAAGAACTCATCCTCCCCCTGGTGGCAGTTTCTGAGGCTGCGGGCTCCAAATTGCCAGGTGCAGGAAGGAAATATTAGAATACCTATTTATATTCATGTGTTCTCTATTTTATAATTTGGGGTTCTGAGGTATAGTATAATTTATAGCATGCATGATATCATGCAATTTCAACACATAACCATAAAACAAAGGTAGAGGCCTACACATTTTTTACTGCTAGGGGTGTGAGATCCCAGAAGTCCAGGAGCCAACAAGGTGAGCCATCCTTGCCTGAGTACCCCAGGCTGAGGCCCTAGGCTCAACACCTGACATGTATGAACCAGGAACCCATAGCACATATGAGGCTTTTGTGCAAATTATAAAAAGATGCCCCTTTCTTAAGACACTACATCTGCCCACTAGGATACTGACATAGTGTACAGATTTTGTTAGATCCAGTCATTCTGGGATCATCTGCTGGAAAATCTATGAAATCTATGGTGTAAATGGTGTCCCCTCCCCTCAGGCACACGGACCTTTCTCAGTACATGTGGGATGGCTCAGAGAAGAGGAGTTCCCTGCCATGTCACCACAGGCCTGAGAGTGTGTAGCTGTTCTGGCCGGTCACAGGACACAGCGGCAGGGCCTGAGCTCTTACCACTGAGGCACCAGGTCGCAGGCAGCCTCCCTCCTCCTCCCAGGACGCCCACAGTCCCGCCTACCTGAGTGTAGCAGCGCAGGAGCAGGCCTTTCTCCTTCAACAGGCGGATGAAGTAGTGACACAGGGTCGGCTGGAGGGGAGCAATCACAACAATGACGACAGTAACAGAGAAGGCTCCCCACATCGCCACGTGCCGCTCACGGTTCTGGGCCCTGTGCCTGTTTTATCTCATGGAATCATCCCATCAACCTTGTGAGGCACAGACCATCATTATCCCCATTTCACAGATGAGGAAACTTTAGCACATGGAGGCTGGTTATCTTGCCAAAGTCGCACAGCTGCCAAGTTTAGAGTTGGGGTTTGTACAAAAGCAGCCTGTCTCCAGAGACTGGGCTTTTGTACATATTGGTAACTCATTTAAGCTTCACAACAACCCTTTTCAATATTATCAGCTTCATTTTACAAATGGAAAAACTGAGGCTCAAGATCAAAAGAGCAGGGAGCCCTCGCTGGTTTGGCTTAGTGGATAGAGTCTTGGCCTGTGGACTGAAGGGTCCCAGGTTCAATCAGGTCAAGGGCACATACCTCAGTTGCCAGCTCAATCCCCAGCCCTGGTCAGAGCTCATGTGAGAGGCAACCAATCAACGTGTTTCTCTCACATGGATGTTTCTCTCAGTCTCTCCCCCCCCCCCCCCTTCTCCTCTCTCTAAAAGTCAATGGAAACATATCCTCAGGTAAAGATTAACAACAACAACAAAGAGCAGGGAATGAGGGGTCAGGAGTCAGCGCCCATGTACTCAATGACCAGTTTGTATTTGCCCAAGTGGCCCTTCCCATGCCTGCTGCCCACCAACCTTTCCTGTCCTCCCTGGCAAAAAAGAGCTCACCTTGAATTGGCCAGGATAGAGTTCCTTGGCGAGGGCAAAGAAGGGCTCTGGATGTTTCTGTGGGAGAGAGAGTGAAAGGCAGGTGGGCACCCAGATGCCCCTGGTGACAGGAGAGCAGATGACCCCATTCCATCCCCTGTTCCCGTCATTGCAGACAACCTCCCTGCACATACCTTGAAGTAGCCAATCTCAAAGATGGCCTCTGGATAGGGAAGATGGTACTTTTGCAGGTTGGCATAGAGGCCCGTGGATGGGGAGCGGAAGTCAGGGATGCCCGCGGCTGGGGGAGGAGGGGCAGGGAGCAATCCATCAGGGACTTGGGCCCCATCTATACCACAGTGACCCTTCCAAATGAGGGCCTAGACATGGCTCCCCCCCCCCCAACCGGCCCCTGGAAGGGGCTCCCCCAAACCAGGGGGAGGGGGCACTTACCCGTGGAGATTCCAGCTCCCACCAAACAGATGACCCTGCGACCTGGAAGAGAGGGGTTTATGCATCATATGACATGGTTTGCTTGGCCCCAAAATAACACCATCTATCACAGCCTTTGACACTGTTCCCTTGGTCCCAGGCCCTGGGGCAAACATTTCAGATGCATGAATGGTCCTCCCAACCATCTTGAGGCAGGTGGTGTTAATATCCCCATTTTACAGATGAGGAAACCAAGGCTCAGAGCAGGGAAGCAGTCACACAGTTGACTGGTGGAAGAGCCAGTATGGGGACAGAGAATCTGTTTGAAATTATACCAACTTAGTCGAGAAAAGGCCACTTGTAGAGAAGCTTCTGCCCCTAACTAGACCTAGACACACCTAGATCTTTTTTAAAAATATGTTTTTATTGATTTTAGAGAGAGAGGAAGGGAGAAGGATAGAGAGATAGAAACATCAATGAGAAACATCGATTGGTTGGTTGCTTCTTACATGCCCCCTATTGGGATCGAGCCTGCAACCCAGGCATCTTCCCTGATCGGGAATCGAATGTGGTGACCTCCTGGTTCATGGGTCAATGGTCAACCACTGAGCCACACCAGCTGGGTGAGACAAAACTAGATCTTTTTAAAAAATATGTATATTGTTATTGATTTCAGAGGCGAAAGAGAGGGAGAGAGATATAGAAACACCAGTGATGAGAGAGAATCATTGATTGGCTCCTTCTGCACACTCCCTACTGGGGATTGAGCCTGCAACCCAGGCATGTGCCCTTGACTGGAATCAAACCCGGGACCCTTCAGTCCGCAGGCTGACGCACTATCCACTGAGCCAAACCAGCTAGGGCCAAAATTAGATCTTAATGAGGAGGCTAGGGTTGAGGGTTCCTCCCAGAAGAGTTATTGGTTATTGTAAAAATCTCTGGCAGGACCTCATCTTTTGGACACAATCCTGAATCCACCTATTTCTACCATATTATACACATTTCTTTCCTCTGTAATCAAACACACATTAGTCTGGCAATTTCCAGGTGAAGACCAAAGATTTGCCACTCTCAGACCTGATGAACAGGAGAGTGGATGACAGACTCAAATCCTGGCTCTCCTGCTCACCAGCAGGGCGTCTCAGTTCAGATCCCTACTCTGACTTCAGTTTCCTGCTGTTAAATGGGCATATTTACAGTACTGACTTCACAGGGCTGTTGAGAGAATGAATTTACTCTTTGGGCAAACACTATACAGTTGACCCTTGAACAATGTGGGGGTTTAATAGAGATGACCCCACCCCCATCCCAGCATGTTGAAAATCCATGTATAACTTTTGACTCCCCTAAAACTTAATTACTAATAGTCTACTGTTGACCGGAATCCTTACCTATAACATAAAGAGTCAATTAATACATATTTGTATGCTACATGTATTACATACTGTATTCTTTTTAAAAATATATATATTTTATTGATTTTTTGAGAGGGATAGAGAGTTAGAAACATCGATGAGAGAGAAACATCGATCAGCTGCCTCCTGCACACTCCCTACTGGGTATGTGCCTGCAACTAAGGTACACGCCCTTGACCGGAATCGAACCTGGGACCCCTGAGTCCACAGGCCGATGCTTTATCCACTGAGCCAAACCGGTTAGGGCTACATACTGTATTCTTATAAAAAAGTATGCTAGAGAAAAGAAAATTATTAAGAAAATCATAAGGAAGAGGAAATACATGTATAGTATTTATTGAGAAAAATCTGCATATATGTGGACCCATGCATTTCAAACCTGTGTTGTTCAAGGGTTAACCTGTGTATATGTTTGCTATTACTCTTGAGTCAATTGTATTACATTTCTTGAGATCCATGATTCGTATACCTATAAGCACTTTGTTCCCCTATATTTACCAGCTTTCAGAAAAAAAAGATAGAAAGACATGACAGGGGTCGAATCGTTTCACAATAGCCCAGTTGCCTCTTTAGCTACTGGCTGGCAGGCAGCCCTGCCATGCAGCTCTGGCATCTGCTCATCAGCTGATGGGCAGACACAAGTGAAGCCCTGTGAACCAGGCACCTCTGGGGTATCCTGTCCAAAGGACAGCAGCGGGGGTGGGGGTGGGGCGATGGGGGGAGGAGCCTGTGCTCTGGATTCACAGGGCCTGGGGTCGAGTCTTGACTCTGCCTCTAACTAGCTGTGTGACCCTGCACCAAGTCACACCTCTCTGTGCCTCAGTTTCCTCCTCTGTCCAGATCACTCCAGTAATGACCTCACAGGCATAATGATGTGAAAATCAAATGAGAGGAAGCCTGTCAAGTGCTTGGCCCAGCACTCGGCAAACAGTGAGGACTCAATTAACTGTTATTATTTATTATTATCCCCTCATAGGCCCATTATCCTAAAATCCAGGTGCAGGAGGACGGAGGAACACTGTAGCCACACTGCCCACCCACCCGAGCCAGAAGCTGGCCATAGCCAGCTGCCTGGCCTATCCAGGAGAGGGAGGCTCAGGGTGGCAGCCTGGCTACCCGAGGAGGGAGCCGGCAGCAGCTGGAAGACAGGGAGACTGGAGAAGATGTCCTCAACAAAGGTCTGTTCAGGACCCTCAAAGGGTTGATTGTTCTAGTTGAGGACTGCCGAGGGCTTGGTTTCTCAGACTCGGGTGACCTCAACTCATAGCAAGAAATATAAACTACATGGTGACCCAGTAAAGAGGCACTTACACACCACAGCTGAAAGAAGCTTCCTGTAATATTTAATAATCATAGGAAAGACTTACACAGCTCTTGCTATACTCCATGTCCTATCACAGGCATTTACATTTTTATTATTTTTTAAACACGTAATAACTCTATAAGGAAAGACTATTATCATCTTCATTCTATCAAACAGGCCTGGCCAATCAGAGTGCAGTCATTAGTTCAGCGACGGAGATGTGACCCAGGTCTGTGACCCTCTGTCTCAATCAGAGACCTGGCGATTAGTTTGGTGTAAGAACGTGACCCAACCTGCACCAACTGAAGCCAATCTCTGCTCTTTTGCTTGAACCAGGTGTCCTCAAACTACGGCCCGCGGGCCACATGCGGGTGTTTTTGACATTTTGTTTTTTTACTTCAAAATAAGATATGTGCAGTGTGTATAGGAATTTGTTCATAGTTTTTTTAAACTATAGTCCGGCCCTCCAACGGTCTGAGGGACAGTGAGCTGGCCCCCTGTTTAAAACGTTTGAGGACCCCTGGTTTGAACCACTGGGAGAAAGAGGCTCTCTTCAGTGGGAGCTGCGAGGCCGGTGGAACTTGCATGTGGAGCTGCCAGGAGCTACCTTTACCCCAACACAGAAGAACCGGTGCCAGAGAGGGTGACGATTTTTGACAACATGGAAGCCCCTGGACCCAGGCCATGCTTCAAGCTGGATTTTAGTTAAGGGTTGAACAGACTCCTTTTTTGGTATAAACCAGTTTGAATTGGGTTTCTTGTTACTTGCAGACAACAGTTGTGAATAGTTCCAGTAGCCGGGGGCTGAGAAGTCACTTGGGGCCAGGAGGGGGGCGTGGCCCAGTGCAGGAGGGGAAGGACTTACAGCGCTCACTCAGCATGTAGTGGGCCACCCCTTCCAGGGTCAGGTTGTCCAGCAGACGCTCCTTCTGGGAGCCTAGGCCCAGCGTCTGGGAGAATAAATTCCGCAGGAAGTCCACTGGCCAAGAAGAAGAGAGACAGCAGTGGGCACTCAGCCTGGGTGCACAGAGGCCCAGAGCACCCTGCCCCAGCTCAGGGATCCCCTGCCTTCCCCCAACTCAAGGCTCCATGCTGGATCCAGCCAGGGGGCCCCAGGCGTTGGCTCTGCACCCATTACTACATACCTGAATGTCATCCCTGATGGAGGTGAGGGGTATCACCCAGACCCCTGCCCTAAACCGCCCCCACCTCAGCCCCCGCAGAATGAGGCTCCTGAGGAAGATACTCACTCTCCGCTTCTCCACCAGCTGCTCCTTCCTCAGTGTCTGAATCTGAGTCCTGAAAGGGGTGGGGGTAGGGTGGCCGGGCCCAAGAAGTGGGATTAGGAAGTGGGGGGTGGGGTGACACCCCAGTTTTGGGAAAGGCTCTGGGTTGGGATATGGGCCCAAGGAAGTGAGGGGCTGTGGTGCAGGGACAGCTCTGGGGGCCAGTGTGTGGGCTCTGGGTCAGGGTGCCTGCACTGGGGACATGGCCTGTCTCTCCCAAGGAGTATAATCTCATATGAGTGACTTTGCTTTTCTGAGTCTCAGAGCTCCTCATCTTGGAGATGGATGTCAGAGGACAGCTACCTCAGTGGGCTATTGTGAGATGAAATGTGTTAATCTATGCGAGGTGCTTAGACAGCTCTGACTATTGCTTTTTCATGTGCCAAATCCACATTCTCCCCTTGCATCCCCTCTTGTCCCCTGTAGCATGCACCTGCCGCCCCCTCCCAGCACCCCTGCAGCCCTCCTCACCAAAGTCACTCCATAATGATGTAATAATGCCAGTGAAAACACTTCGGTCCTCACCCTCTGGTCATCAGCCCTCCTGCTGGAGACCCCAGTTACTGCTGGAGACCCCAGTTACTGCTGGAAACCCCAGTTACTGCTGGAAACCCCAGTTACTGCCTTTCCAACCCCTCCATTTCCTTATCCACGCCTCCCCTTAGCCAGGCTCCCAAACTGCAGATCCTGGGCCTTGCCTGCTTTCTCTCTCCACCTTCCCTGCGATACCTGCCTCATCCATGCCAATGGCCTTGGTCCAGTCACTGATGATGCCACCTCTCTGATCCAAGGTTCCCTTGGCCTCCTGGATGCCTGTCTCTGAGAGACCCAAGGCTCCTCACTCCCACTGTGTCCCACACTGGCCTCAGCATCTTCCCCAAACCTGTTCCTCTTCCTGGCCTCCATCTCCCAGTTTGCCAGAGGCATCCAGCCGTCCTCCCCTGCCCTCCTGCCATAATGTGTCCCCTCTTCAGTGCTCCACCTGGTCCAGCCCGTCCTCTTCCCTTGGGGGCTCTGTCCCAGCCCCCTACCTAGGCTCCCAGCCTCAGTCTCCACCTCGGATCTACCCACTACCCTCCATGTGATGGCCTGTCTGGGCTGGCCCCCTCCCCTCCACTTCACCGGCCCTTCTCTTTGGTGTCTTCCAGTCTGATAATCTCATCACCAACATCTACAAGGCCCACCATGATGTCAGCTCCACAAGGCAGGGGTTTTTCGTGTTCACTCCTGGATGTCAGCACCAAGAATAGGGTCTGGCACCCGGCAGGAGCTCCACTGAAAGAAGGAATACCTGTGTGCTAGACCAGGGCCGGGCCCTGCAATGGTGAAAACAATTCTGACCAACTCACTCTCCTGCTTGAAACCCCTTCCCCCTATCACTCTGAACGTGAAACTCATCATTTTCTCAGAGCTTGGTCATATCATAGCACAATGCTGCACCTTGCACCTTCTGCAGAACAAGATACTAGAGACCCACCTCATTCTTCTAAGCAGCTGCATAGTGTTGCATTGTAAGGAGGCCCATAGTTCACTTAACCTGTCTACTGAGAGCCACTTGGGCTGTTCCAAGTTTTGCCCCATTATGGACAATGCTGTAATTTAAGCCCTCGAATCTCTCTCTTTGAGACTGAGGATCCTTTTAAACATTAAACCCCTTTCTCTGACAATGGCCCTACTTTGGGAGCCAGGCGAGGGAGAAGCCCTGGGCTGACAGGAAGCCCTTGTGCTTCCTCTGCCGTGCACCTGCGAGGTGCTCTGATCACGGCTTCTGCATTGCCTACAACTGGCAGCCATTTGGCTGCTGGGGGTGGGGATGGAAGCCTGCAGACAGTGAGGCTCTGTGGAAGGACTCAAGGGCCCTGCCCAGCATGTGGGAGCTAGAGGTGTTCGCAGGGCGTTCAGGCCTCTGTGTCTACCTCTCACCGAAGCATCTGGAAGGCAGTGTGAGCGTGCTGTGGCTTGCAAACCCTTCCCAGCTCTTCTGGCTGAGGGACAGAGGAACAGGATACTTAACAACTATGCCTCAAAGTCCTCGTCTGTAAAATGGCCACAATAGGCCTCGACTCCCACAGGAATGCTGGGAAGATGAAATGAGATGATGCCCATAAAGCACTAAGCAGAGTTACCCCGCTGAAGTACTCAATAAATGCCAGCCATGCATACAATTAGCTGCCCACCCCCGGTCACCACCTACTGAACACATAACCCTCTTCCAGGCTGCCGGGTCTTTGCACTAGCTGCACCCTCTGTGTGGAACACCATTTCTCACCTTGCCTAAGAAAATTCAAAGTCACTCTTCACTGCAAATGTGTCCACCTCAATCTGACTCCTAGACTAGCCCCTCCAGAGAAGGGACTGCCTGGAATATTTGTGACCCCACAAAGTTTCCTTGGGCTCCCACAGTGCCCCGAGCTATTTTCATAATCACCCTGTAGGGTCACTTTCTAGTCACGTGTCCAATAGGTCCATGAGTTCAGGGACCAAGTGGGATGCCTGTCTCTTCCAGGAGCAGCATAAATGAGGTTCAGAAGGGACTGGGGGGTGGGGAACAAGGAAAGAGAAAAGTTCAGGAGTGCAGGCCTGGGGTTGAGGCTGCACACCCTTCTCTGATAGCCCTCAGAAACCACCATTCCCCAGGAAGCTGAACTGGGAGGTGGGGGCGAGGGAATGGGGCTATGAGCTGAGGGCCCTGGGGTAACTCTCCCTTCTGTCACCTCCCCCCAGGGGAGTGGGGTGTGGGAACAAGTCCATCTCTCTCCTTCCCTCCACCCTTCCCCCATCTCACCTGAGCCTCCTGCACCTTCCCTGCCTGGGTCTCCAGAGGGTCAGAGGCTGGGGGAGGAGGGGGAGCAGATGTGGTTACAGTGGGGGGGATGATTAAGGAGTTATGAAGGGCTTCAAGCAGGGGTCTGGGGCAAGAAGACCCACCAAACTAGCTATACTGGTGTACGGGGGTGGAGGTAAAAATGCAGTAGAGGGAGGGAGAGGGTGGGGAAACGCAGAGTGGAGAGTGCTGGGAGGAGAGGTGGTTAGTGAGGGACAAAGGAGCTGAGACATGAAGACTTAGTAGAGGGAGGAGAAAGTAAAGGATTCAGGGCATGGAGGACACCTTAGGAGGAATTAGGACGGACATAATAGTGTGTGTGTGTGTGTGTGTGTGTGTGTGTGTGTGTGTGTGTAGGGTTAGGTTTACAAACAGTGGTAAGTTTAGAAAGGAAGAGAAAAGGTAAGAGATACTCGGACTGGAAGTGAGAGGAGGTGCGGTGAGAATGGTTTGTTTTGGGGTGGTGGCGGGGCACAGGAACTAGAGGGAAGAGATAGGAGGGAACACCAGGGGTCCCCTAGCATCTTACAATTCCCCCCTAACAACCAGGTACCCTTAGCAACCGGGACAGCAACAACCTAAGTCTTTAGCAACGAGGGTCCTTGGCAACCAAGGTGCGAGAAACACCCGAAGATTAGTAACTTGGAAGACAAAGCAAACGGACCCTTAAAACCTCGCGACCCAGAAACCCACCAACCTAGCCATATAGATAACTTAGCAACGGCCCCAGAACCCCACTCCTCCCCAAACAGCCCCTATCTCCGGCCCCACCCCGCCCGCCCTCGGCCCGGGGGCCTGCAGATCTCAGGCCGGCCCCGGCGCGGCCCTGCCCTGCCCGACCCTCCCACCAAGGCCCCGACTCACGGTCCGGCTCGGCCATTAGCGTGGGGCGGGGGCCCTCGGGGCTGTCACCGACTGCTCGGCCCCGTGACGGCAACGGAAACAGTAGGGACAGCGACAGAACAGAGGACTACAACTCCCAGCAGCCAGCGAGGCCGCATACAGGCTTCCCCACAACCCCCGGCGCGCCCTTCTTAGGCAAGAATAAACAAACGAGCCCTCGCCGGTTTGGCTCAGTGGATAGAGCCTGGGCCTGCAGACCGAAGGGTCCCGGGTTCCATTCCGGTCAAGGGCACGTTCCTCCCCGCCAGGCCGTGTGCCGGAGGCAACCAGTCAATGTGTTTCTCTCACATCGCTCTCTCTCTGTCTTCCCCTCTCTCTTTCATTCTCTCTAAAAATCAATGGAAAACTATTCTTGGGTAAGGATTAACAACAACAACAACAACAACAACAACAAATAATAAAAAGAACAAACAAGCGAGGTCCTGACTACGAGTCCCAAAGTGCCCTGCGCTGACAGGGTAGCCATGTTGACAAAGGGCGCCTGGAAAATGTGGGAACCGGTAGAGAGCGTAGTCTACATGGAAACTCTGATTGGCCATGGAGCGATACGGGGCGGAGCGTGAGCGGTTTAGCCGTCGCTGATTGGATGGATCCGGGGGAGTGTTGGGGAATTCCCTGCAGGGCGGAAGCGCCGGAGCTCCAGGCAGAGCCCAGCGACTGGCCCGCGGCCACGGGGCCCCTGAGGCTTGGAGGGCCATGGCCGGGGTCGCGTGCTTGGGGAAAGCTGCGGATGCCGACGAGTGGTGCGACAGTGGCCTGGGCTCCCTGGGTCCAGATGCAGCGCCCCCCGGAGGACCGGGATTGGGCGCGGAGCTGGGCCCGGGGCTGTCGTGGGCGCCCCTGGTCTTTGGCTACGTAACTGAGGATGGGGACACGTGAGTGAATCTTGGGCTGCCCTCCCTTCTAAATCTGACTCTGATGCTTGACTTCCTGACCTCTAACCCACAAGTCCTAATCTCTTTATAAAGTCAGTTTCCTACCCAACTGATCCTAACCCATAATTTCTGCCCTCCTTTACCGAACACTGGTTCTCAGAATTCCACATGCCTTTCCAGTGATCCCAAAACCGGACTTGACCTTCCTGACCCCAGCCCTGAGACCCTTATTAGTAGCTCAGGCAGGCACCTCCTGACCTCTAACCTCCACAGATATTTATGATTTTTGATCCTTCGCTCCTCATTTATGAGCGTTAGACCTTGATATCCGAAATAATTACTTGACCTTTGACTAAGATCCCACCTTCTGAGCGCTAATCTTCACATCTCACATTCAAAGGGAAAATTAGTAAGTTCCATGATAGCAGGGAATTCATCAAGCAAATATCTATCAAACACAACCACGTTTCAGGCCGTTTTGGTGCTGGTGATAAGGCAGTGAAGAAAGCAAACAAAAACGTATGCGTTGTGGAGTATACATTGGAGAGAGGGGGTTACACAGACAGAAGGAAGGGAGGAAAAAAGAGGAGAGAGGAAAAAGACACAGAAAGACATAAAGTAAGAGAGAGAAAAGAAAAGAAAGACAAAAAATGACAAAAATGAAAAAGACAGAAAAATGGAATGCCAGAGTATAGTAAGTTCTTTGGAGAAAAATCAAGCAGGATAATGAAACATGATTATTTGGGGAGGGCATTCCGGGTAAGAGGGTAGAACAAAAGAAAAAAACAATGTTGGAAAGGCCCAAGTGAGGGATTGTACCTGGGGTTTTTGTGTGTTGTTTTCTGCTATGTCCTCAGCGACTGAACAGAACCTAACCCATAGGTGGCACTCAATAAACACTGATCTTCTCTCAAAGAACCCAGTTGGCTTCATTAATTTTCTCTTTTCTTTGGCTTTCTGTTTTATTGATCTCTGTTCTGACTTTCATTATTTCCTTTCTTCCTCTTAACTTTGGGTTTGATTTATTTTTATTTTTCTAGTTTCTTAAGGAGGTCACTGATTTCAGACCTTTCTTCTTCTCTGTTATAGGTGTTGTGTGCTATAAATTTCCTCAAGCACTGCTTTAACAGTATCTCACAAATTCTGATATGTTGTGTTTTGACTTTTATTAAATTCAATATACTTTATAATTTCTCTTTTGCTTTCTTCTTTGGTCAGTGGATTATTGAGAAGTATGTTATTTAGTTTCCAGATATTTGGAAGACTTTCCAGATACCTTTCTTTTACTGATTTTTAATTTAATTCTATTGTAGACTGGTAATAGACTTTGTATGACTTGAGTCCTTTTAAATTTATTGACTTGTTTTATGGTTCAGAATATTGTGTGCACTTGAAAAGAATGTATATTCTGCTGTTGTTGGGTATAGTGTTCCATTCCACTATGTCCTTGATGATGATTGCTGTCTAGTTGTTCTATCAAATTATTGAGAGAAACTTATTGAAATCTCTAATAAGAATTGTGGATTTGTCTATTTCTCCTTGTATTTCTATCAGGTTTTGCTGCTTGTAATTGGACACTATTATCAAGGACACAAATGTTTATAATTCTGTCCTCTTGATTCATTCTCTTTCTCATTATGAAATAACCCTCTCTATTTGTTGCTCTGAAATCTACTTTGATATTAAAATACTCCCTCCTGCTGGGCTGGGGTGCTATTGTGGTCATACATTTTATTTACATGTCTTATAAACTCCACCATACATTGTTATTATTTTTGCTTAAATAGTCAACTATTTAAAAAAATTATCTTTGAGCCCTGGCTGGTTTGGCTCAATGGATAGAGTGTCGGCCTGCGCACTGAAGGGTCCCGGGTTCAATTCTGGTTAAGGGCACATACCTGGGTTGCGGGCTTGATCCGCAGGAGGGGGCGTGCAAGAGGCAGCTGATCAATGATTCTCTCTCATCATTGATGTTTCTCTCTCTCTCTCTCCCTCTCCTTTTCTCTCTGAAATCAATAAAAAATTTATTTTAAAACATTATCTTTGAAAGAATCTTACATACTAAGAAAAAAATCGTATCTGCTGACCCCTAGTGTTACTATTTTTAGTCCTTTGTACAGATCGAAATTCCATTTGATGTTATTTTCCTTTTTTAAAAAAATAATTATTTATTGTTGCAAGTATTACATATGTCCCCTTTTGTCCCCACTGGCCCCCTACAGGCCACCCCACCCCCACCCCAGGCCCTCACCAGCCTATTGTCTGTGTCCATGGGCCATGCATATCTGCATGCAAAGTCCTTGGTTGATTTCCTGCACTCTGTTCCATGCTTCCTTGTCTCTGGATCAGCTCTGTTCATCAGTTTATTTTGTTCCTTAGGTTCCACTTATGAGTGAGATCATGTGATACTTGTCTTTCTCTGACTGACTTATTTCACTCAGCATGATACTCTCCAGGTCCCTCTATGCTTAAAGAGTAAGACATTCTTTTTTACTGCTTCATAGTATTCCATGGTATAAATGTACCACAGCTTTTTTATCCACTCATCTACTCATGGGCACTTGGGCTGTTTCCAGATCTTAGCTATTGTAAATTGTGCTGTTATGAACATAGGGGCGCATACATTCTCTCTGACTGGTATTTTGGGTTTCTTAAGATATATTACTAGAAGTGGGATCACTGGGTCAAATGGCAGTTCCATATTTAATTTTTTGAGGAAACTCCATACTGTTTTCCATAATGACTGCACCAGTCTGCGTTCCCACCAGCAGTGCACTAGGGTTCTCTTTTATCCACATCCTCGCCAGAACTTGTCATTTATTGATTTATTGATGGTAGTAGCCATTCTGACAGAGGTGAGCTGATGCCTCATTGTTGTTTTAATTTGCACCTCTCCGATGATCAGTGACTTTGAGTCCTTTTTCATGTCTCTTGGCCATCTGTATGTCCACTTTGGAGAAGTGTCTATTTAGGTCCTTTGCCCATTTTTTAATTGGATTGTCTGTCTTCCTTTTGTTAAGTTGTATGAGTTCCTTATATATTTTGGATATTAACCCTTTATCAGATATTTCATTGCCAAATATGTTCTCCCATACAGTGTTTATATCTTCTTCTATCTCTTTTTTCAATGTCCTGTAGTTTTCCGAGAACAGGTCTTTTGCTTCCTTGGTTAAGTTTATTCCTAAGTATTTTAACTTTTTTGATGCAATGGTAAATGGTATCGTTTGTTTAGTTTCTTTTTCTGAGAATTCATTATTGGTGTATTAAAAAAACCATCTATTTTTGGGTGTTGATTTTGTATCCTGCTGCATTGCTGAATTCATTGATTAAATCTAGTAGTTTTTCGGTGGAATCTTTAGGATTTTCTATGTGCAATATGCCATCTGCAAATAATGACAGTTTTACTCCTCCTTTCTGATTTGGATGCCTTTTATTTCTTCTTCTTGTTTGATTGCTGGGGCTATGACTTCCAGTACTATATTTTATATATATAAAAGTTGGTCGCCCCCAACTGCCCTCCCTTGCCGGCCCGGTCACCCCCAACTGCCCTCCCCTGCCGGCCACCTAGTGCGAGGGTGTGAGGGTCAATTTGCATATTACCTCTTTATTATATAGGATGTTTTGTCTGATTTGTTCGTTGATTCATATGGGAGGGAAATCTGGTCCATGTTTGAGAGGAGGCAGAAGTCCTCCTTAATAAATATTGATTAAATACATTTTCTTCATTAACTCAGACCTGACCCTCTCAGATTCCTGACATCTGATTCTAGAACTGTGGTCATAATGGCTAGCACATAGTTTACCGAATGAGTGAATGCAAGAGTACTTGACCTGTGCCTTCTGACCCCTGTCCTTATTCTCAGGGCACTGCACTTGGCAGTGATTCATCAGCATGAGCCCTTCCTGGACTTCCTCCTAGGCTTTGCAGCTGGTACTGAGTACCTGGACCTGCAGAATGACCTGGGCCAGGTGAGCCACTGGAAGACAGTGTAGGGCTTGGGGCCAGGATTCTCAGTGTGACTTCTAACACTTGCGCTCTGCTCCTGCAGACAGCCCTGCACCTGGCAGCCATCCTGGGGGAGGCATCCACGGTGGAGAAATTGTATACGGCGGGCTCTGGGGTGCACGTGGCAGAGCGTGGGGGCCACACAGCGCTGCACCTGGCCTGCCGCATGGGGGCACACGCCTGTGCTCAAGTGCTGCTCCAGCCCCGCCCCCAGCACCCTAGGGAAGCCCCCCATATCTACCTCGCTCAGGACCCTGACCGTGACACCCCCGGCACTGACCACACTGCTGTTGCGTTGAACCCCAAACCCGACTTGGAGAAGGAGGAGGACGAGAACGAGGACTGGAAGCTGCAGCTAGAGGCGGAAAACTATGAAGGTGAGGGTCCGCAGTACTGAGGAGGTCCAGGTGACAGCACCTGGCTTTGGGCTCAGCTCTCCTGACTCAATACCCGGCCCCTTGGGAACTAATACTGAGGCTTCAGGGACCCAGGCATTGGGACCAGAGACGCCTGCCCTGGCCCCAGATTATTGAGAATTGGCTGTGTGGGACCCAGAACCCCTACCTGGAGGCTCCAGATCACTAGGAACCCACAGGCCTAGAGCTATTAGGCCAAATCCAGTGGTTGGGCCCAGCCTCCCCAGCCGGAAGGCACAACTCACCAGGCACAACACATCCTGGACTTCTCCCTACCCCCAACCGTGGGTCCCAGCCCACCTAGGATAAGGGAACTCAAGGCTCAGGCCCTCTGTGAATCTGGTAGCCCAGGCTCCAAAAGACTGACACCGGAGTGGCACAGCCCTCTTCAGCCAGTTCTCATGGGGAAAAAGACTGTCTACCAGGGCCCTGGTGTCAGAGTCTCAGCTCTCCCATCTCTAAGCCCAACTACCCGGGACTGGCCCCTTCAATAAGCGACTGAGGTCATCCAGGACCCAGTCAGTGTTCAGGGTCAACCCCAGTCCCCCAAGCTCACAGGTCCTTCCACCACTCAGGACCCAGGAATTTGAGTTCCAGGTTCTTTGTGAAGTAAGACCAGAGACTCGGGTCTTCTGGTCCCAAGATCCAGGCCTCCTGCCCGGAGCCCCAGGCTCTTCAGCCACAGGCCCACAACCTAGGTATTGGCACTGCCAGCCAGTCCCAGTTCCCCTGGGACTTAGGCACTTGCAAAGCAGATGCCTCTTTGACACACCCAGGAATTCAGGAGCCAGACCCCAGACTCGGTCACCCTCAGGCCACAAAGCCCTCCCCCGAGACTGTGGCACTGGGGGCCCGGATCCCTCAGCCCCATAGTCTAACATCACTCTGTCCCCAGGCCACACCCCACTCCACGTGGCCGTCATCCACAAAGATGCAGAGATGGTCCGACTGCTCTGGGAGGCCGGAGCCGACCTAAACAAACTGGTGAGCCTCCCTCGGGAGAAGGTGTGGCAGGTTGGGGTTGTCCCAGAGTGGGGGAGGGCCCCCTCTGACCTCTCTGCCGTACCCTTCAGGAGCCCACGTGTGGCCGGAGCCCCCTGCACTTGGCAGTGGAGGCCCAAGCAGCTGATGTGCTGGAGCTTCTCCTGAAGGCAGGTGCTGACCCTGCTGCCCGCATGTACGGTGGCCGCACCCCGCTGGGCAGCGCCATGCTCCGGCCCAACCCCGTCCTCGCCCGCCTCCTCCGTGCACACGGAGCCCCTGAACCCGAGGATGAGGACGACAAGCCTGAGCCCTGCAGCAGCAGTAGCGACAGTGACAGCGGGGATGAGGGCGTGAGTCAGGAGGAACGACCGGGTGGCTCAGCTGGGGGCTCAGGGTAGATGGGCAGGTGGGAAGGGGGACAAGAGAAATTAAGCAGCGCCTTGAGACTGACCGTGGGCGGCTGCGATTTGAGAACTCGGGCAGGAGTGCACATGGTGCAGGTGACCTGGACAGGGGTTGCAGGGAGAACTCGGGCTGTGGTGGTTGAGAAATTAAGGCACTGGCAGAGGGAGAACTCAGGCAGAGGCAGAGAAAAGACCTCAGTTGTAGTGACTGGTAGGTAGGCAGCAGTGAGGGGAGTGATGTTGTGGAGCAGGAGTTGGAGAACTCTGGCAGCAGTGAGGCTGCTGCTTGGGAGAACCCTTGGGCAGGGTGAGGTTGCATGGTGGGAGCTGAGGAATCTGGGTAAAGGCAGAGGGAAGGGGTGGAGGAGGGAGACCTCAGTGGCCGTGGCTGCTGAAGAACTGGAGAAGCAACTGGGCTACAGCTCCAGCAGGAGCGGGAGAACACAGGTGACCTTGAAAATGGTGGATGGAGAACTAAGCAGGGAAGCTGAACTGTGATTGGGGAAACGTGGGTTTCAAGGCAAGACCAGATCTTAGGGCGGCGGGTGGGAGAAATTGGGCAGCGGGCAAGGTGGCAGCCATCTGAGCCCCTCTGCCTGGCCTCCTCTGCCCCCAGGATGAATACGACGACATCGTGGTCCACAGTGGCCGGAGCACAAACTGGCTACCTCCTACCCCAGCTTCAAAACCTCTCCCTGATGACCCCATCTGACTTGTTAATAGAATTTCTAATGAAATAAAATCCTAGTTCTGACAATCAGAGACTAGATTGACTATTGCCTTCCCAGTCCTCCAGTTTACCCCTGGGCTCTATCCCTCCACAATTGAGGGCTACACAGTAAGGCGTGGTGGTTTTCTTTGTGCTTTATTCACTCAGAAGGGTTGGAGTGGGTTTCGTGGGGTGGCAGAGCGTTTCCTGAGTCGGTCTAAACCCACCCCCTTATTCAGCGAAGACTTGGCCCCTCAGGCCAGTTTCCAAGGCACACCCTTCTCCCACTCCTGCAGGTTGGGGAGAGGCAGGGGCGCCAGATGAGGTGGGGGTTTTCGGGGTCACTAGTCCTAAGCCATAGGGTGTGCCAGGAAGGAGGACAGGAGGTCGAGTCAGCCCTCCCTCCTGAGCTCCTCCCCCAGCATCTCCGCTGCCTTCTTCAGCTCCTCTCTCACGTGCTCCAGCCGCTCCACATCCTGCTCCTGGTGGGATCAGAAATGGGTGATCAGCGCTCACCTCCAAAGGCAGGCCACATCAGGGGTTGCCCATGAATGTGGGCCATGGCAGCTCGCACAATGGCAGCCAGCAGCAGTCACCTCAGTCATCACGGGCTGTGATGGTGCCACAGTGGTTGCTCTAACCCTGGAAGAGGAACGTGACCAGTGAGGTCTGTGGTGGCTGACACAGCCAACAGCAGCAGACCCAGGACTCACAAGCGTACCCAGCTGGGATGCCATGACCCATGTGGGGGGACGGCCATGTTGGTTCCTGCCATCAGTCATGGAAGCATCTTACTTTCGATGACCCAGCAATATATTCATCCCCTTATTCAGTGAACCAGGCACAGCAGCCTTTTCATGTGGCCAATTTGCTCGGCAGGGACTAACAGTGGTGGCTAACTCAGACGCTCTGTGCACTAATGGTGGCCATCTGGGTTACTGTAATCAGAATGGAAGCCTTCTTGGTCAAGTCAAGGCCCTTCTTGGATGTTGCTACCTCGTCCTGGTGTCAGTCCTGGTCACTGTGACCCATTTATGGTGGAACTTGCTATTTAAGGCCCAACACTGGTAGGTGTTTGGTAGGAACTCCACTGACGTGTGTTCCACCCGGCTCCCCATTGCCCCCTCTACTCACCTCCCTCTCCAAAGCCTCTTCCTTCTCCTCCTGCTTGGACTCGGTTTCTGGCTGGCGGCGGTGGTGGTGGTACAGCGAGTCCTTGTGCCTCTCTCTTCCCCTGCCCTTGGCCCCCTGCCACAGGCTGCTGCCCCCGCCCAGCACGTGCACGCCCTTCTCCTTGGCCTTGAACTGGGCCGTCTCCTCGTCACTGGCCTGCTCTGCCACCCGCTTCTGGGGGTCCCCTCCATCCTCTTGCCACCGCTTCCACAGGCCTTCGAAGGTCTCCATGGGCCCCCTTTTTTTCTTTTCCTCCTTCTCATTCTCCTCCTTCTCCTCCTCCTTCTCCTTCTCCTCCTCCTCCTCCTCCTCCTTCTCCTCCTCCTCCTCCTCCTGTGCCTCCTCACGGTCCTCTTCCTGGTGGAGCCGGCTGTGGAGATGCTCGTGCATGGCCTGTTCCCGCACCTCAGACTTGTGGGTCTTCTCTGCTGCCTCCTCCTCTTCCTCATCCCTCACTTCCTGGCTGGACCTCATCTTCCCAGCCTCCCGCTTCTTGAAATCACTCACCAGCAGGCCTTTCTCCTCAGAGGACACACAGCTGTAGGGCTCTGTCTCACACATCTCTGGAGGGAAGAGAAAGGACACTGCAGCCAGTTGGGAAACAGCTGGAGGAGTCTGGGGCCCTCCTGAGGTCCACAGGGGGACTGCCCAGAACTGGGAGAGGAGGGTCAGGGCCCAGGGACATTCTCTGCCCGCCTCCTATTCCTCTGTAAGGAGCCCCAAGGGTGGGCTGGGGACCAGGCTGGACACTTTGGGAGAAGGGAGGGGCATGAGGTCTTGCTGCACCACCACCTCCTCTGCCCGCCAGAAATTGAGCCCAAGCAGAAGGAAGAGGCTTCAGAGGGAGGTGAGTGGAGGAGGCAAGGGAGGCCCTGGGATAAGAGAACACCCTCCAGGCAGCCCGGGGCAGAGCTCTGGGGGGTGGGGCTCCCAGAGGAACTGGAGCCTGGGTCCTCCTTACCTTTGTGGAGGAGAGCCATGCAGGGGCCGCGCTGGGCCTGACCCAGAGTCAGCATTTCTGTGACCACCTCTGCCAGACAGCGGGTCAGCTGGGGGTGAAGGGTCAGAGGGGAGAGCAGATGGGGGTAAGGAGAGCAGCTGGAGGGGAGGTGATGTGGAGGAAGCTGGGCAGGGAGGGCCAGGGCTCCAGGGAGATGAGGCAGGATAAGCGGTCACACTCCTTACCTCCTCTTTGGAGGGTCTTGATGCCAGAGGAGCAGCGGTGGCTGTGGAGGAAGGAGATGGGAACTGGGCTTGGGACCGCCCCCCCTGAGCTGTCCCTGGTGCTGATCCCAGCTCCAAGGGCGCCCTGATCCCCAGTCCCCTCCCCAGCCACCTGTCCGATGTACTGTCCCCACCGGACAGCTGGGCCCATGAAGTTTCTCATCCGACCCGCTGGGTGTACTGTGCCAGCCCCCAGTCACCCTGCTCCCCGGCCTGGCCCCCCGAGGTGCCTCCTCCCCGGTTTCTTGCACTCACACGCCCCCAGCAGCAGGGACAGCGGCAGCAATAGCAGCACGGAGGGCCTTCCGTGGCGCTGCATGGTGGTGCTCCCCAATCAGGGTCCTCGGCGCTAGGGTGGCAGCTCCTTATAACCCGTACACCGCCCCCCCCAGGGAGAAAGTGACGTCACCACTGCCCCCTCCCGCTGCAGGCGGAACAACAGCTGCGGGGCGCCGACCTGCCTGAGACCCTCAATTATTCATGGGGACCCACACCCTGCACCCTTGCCCCTCCTGCTTCTGGCACAGAACCAGCATGGGGATAGGGAGGTTTCCCCAGAGAAGGTCTGACAAGCAAAAGGCCTCGTTGAAAGGTGGGCCTGGGTTTGAAGCAGCCGCCACTTACTGACCAACCTCAGCCAACGCTTACCTTTTCTTGGCCTGTTTCCTCCTCTGGAGAGTGGGTCTCACAGCCTACCTACCCCCGAGGTGGTGACTGGCTCTGCCTGACGCCCAGCTCCACAGCTCCCAGCCCTGAGTCCTTGGACAATTCCTTTGTAAAACAGGGTCGGTGACAACCTGTTCCCCAGGCGAGGCTTGGCGGTGAGGATCAGATGGATGAATGTGTGTGTAAGATCATTGAGGCCAGCGGTCGCCAACCTTTCGGACCTCACGGGCCACCAGTGGTTGGCGGCCCACTGGTTGGTGACCGCTGACTTAGGCAGTTCTGGGTACTGGGAACTACTCAGGTTGGAGCACCTGCAATCCTGTCATTTTTAAAAAAAAAATATTTTATTAATTTTTTACAGAGAGGAAGAGAGAGGGATAGAGAGTTAGAAACATCAATGAGAGAGAAACATCGATCAGCTGCCTCTTGCACAACCCCTACTGGGGATGTGCCCAAAACCAAGGTACATGCCCTTGACCGGAATCGAGCCTGGGACTTTTCAGTCCGCAGGCCGACGCTCTATCCACTGAGCCAAACTGGTTTCGGCAATCCTGTCAATTTTATTGAGCACCTACTACATGCCCAATGAGGCTGCTGCAGTGAAGGAACTGGCACGCCGTCTTGCCCTCTTGGCGCAGGCATTGAGAAGGGGTGACGGACAATACTCAAAGGATCACGTTATGTAAGGAAGGAAGGAAGAGAGGGAGGGTTGAAGTGGGGTCTTGTGGCCTTTCCTGAGCTGGAGCCACAGGCGGGCTCTGGGCAGGGGGCACAAGCCCCGATGCCCGTGTCACAGGGGTGCTCTGGCTGTATGTGTGGGACCAGGAGCAGGGAGACACCAAAGAGGCTACATGACTCTCCAAATGGGAGACAGCGGTGGACAGGACCATGGAGGGGCTGGGATGAGAGAGGGCGGGCTCTGGAAACATTCCCAAGGTGCAACGGCCCAGGTCTGCAGATGTGGATGGAAGAGGAATCGAGGATGACCTACAGGGGGAGGATGGGGCCAGGGGAGCTGGGAAAATGGCTCCAAATGCGGCAGCGGGCACACCCAGGGGAAGAGCAAATTTGGTTTCACCATCGATGCTGCCTACTGGCCCTCTGCCTGGAGCGGGGGGCTGAGAGGTGAGGTAGAAATGGGTCAGGGAGAGGGGTCACTATCCCACTGGGGGAGAGGCCTCAGCATCCTCCAGCTCCCCTGGTGGTCCCAAGCTACTGAACGGTGGGCCTGGGTTCAAATCCAGCACTGTCCATGTGCCCTAGGAGTTGCTGGATATGTCCAGCCATGGCCCCTCTGATAATTTAGCACTTCTGAGCAATTGCCCCCCACCCCACACAAGTTGGCCAGGGCCGTCTCCCGTGCTCACAGATCCATAAAGACCACTGTTCTGACCATTTATTAGGGACCTTGTGCTAAGCACTAAGGGGGCAGGGAAGAAAGAAGGGGTGGAGGCCTCTCTTCTTGATTTCAGAGAGGAAGGGAGGGAGGGAGAAACATCCATGAGGAGAGAGCATCCTGGATCGGCTGCCTCCTGCACGCCCCACACTGGGGATCCAGCCTGCAACCTGGGCATGTGCCCTCGACCGGGAATCGAACCTGTGACCTCCTGGTTCCTAGGTCCACGCTCAACCGCTGAGCCACGCCGGCCAGGCGAGGCCTCTCTTCTTATCCCATCCCTAGATCCGTCAAGCCCCCAGATGTCCTGCTTCCCATTGGGACCCCCAAGGACAACAAGGTCACTGATTCTGAGGCAGCCGGGAAGGAGAGGTGGACCCTGGAGTCCACAGGCCCAGGCGTGGAGCTGATGAGGAATGCAGATGTCAGGGCAGGCTCAGGACACGTCTCGGGGTCCAGGGTCCCCTCAGCCAGCGAGCAGCGACAACCCAGGTGGCTGATGAGGATGAGTCCTCAGTTCAAGGCAGGCTGGCCCGGGAGCCTGGGCTTCTGGCGCTGGTTGGGCCCAATATACTGGAGAGGCACGTGGGTGGGGGCTGTGATCCGATCGGTGCCAAGGTAGGGCTGGAGGGCAGAGGGAATGAGGACCGAGCCGTCCTGGGGACAAAGCAGGCCTTAGGATGCTGCCACTGCACTAGCCCTCCACCCCCTGCCCTTTTGGGTACAATTCACCATTTTTATTTTATTTTTTTAAGATTTCCTTACTGATGTTTATAGAGAGAGGAAAGGAAAAGGAAAAACACCAATGCGAGTGGGAAACATCCATCAGCTGCCTCCTGCATGCTCCCTACCAGGGACTGAGCCCACAATCTGGGCATGTGCCCTGACCAGGGATCGAACCAGCAACCTTTCAGTGCCCAGGATGATGCCCAACCCACTGAGCCACACTGGCCGGGGCCCCCTCACCTTCTGCTGATTGCTCTCCAGGAGGGCGATGAGAAGGCGGGGGACAGCACAGGCGGTGGCGTTCACCTGGGAGAGAGACACGCTCAGGCTGAGGCCTGCTGGCGGGCCCCAGGGGGGGTTCAGGTGGTGTGGATGGTTGGGAGTGGAGGCGGGTGCTCACCGTGTGGGCAAACTGCAGCTCCCCAGCCTCTGTCTGGAACATGATGTGGAGGCGGCGGCTCTGGAAGTCTGTGCAGTTAGAAGCACTGGTGACCTGGACAGGGGGGTGGGGCGAGCTGAGGGATCAGCTGTGAGGGCTGGTGTCATCTCCTTTCCACCCTGCGTCCCCACTGGGACGGGGGCTCACCTCGCCAAAGCTGCCCCGGCCTGGCATCCAGGCCTCGATGTCGAACTTGCGGTAGGCGGGAAGGCCCAGTTCCTGGGTGGGCATGTCCAGGACCCTGCAGCCATGGAGAAAGGCAAGGCGAAGGTCAGGGTGAGAGGAGGAGGGAGAAAAATGGAGGCAATGGAAGAGAAGGCAGCTGAGAGTGGGCAATGGAAGTAAAAGAGGGAGACAGTGGCAGTGGGTGGTGATGGAGGAGGTGATGCAGGAGGCAGGAAGGAGCTGATGGGAGAGAAGACCAGGGAGGAGAACGGGCATGTGGCCGTGTCTCCAGGCTGCTCACCACGGCCAGTCCCCACTGTCTGTAATAATAGCACCCCAAATTTTTGTAATGGGTCACCCCAGAAAAATAGTCGGTGTTTTTCAGCGTCTTTTGAAAGCTAGGTGTGACTGACGGTGAGAGGGCAAGTAGGCTTCCAACATCTTAAAGGCAAGGGGCATGTCCCCCCTTCTCACTGGTGGCGAGAAGCCGCCTGGGACTGCACGAGAGGCAGCACCTTAGGGATGGGGAGCAACAGGAGGGAAGGGGCCTGGGTCTTGCCCCTGGAGCACCCTGTGCTGCTTATGCTATGGCTACAATCCCATAACCCTAGTCAGGACTTCAGAGACTGATAGGCAGACAGAGAGCCTACACAGGGAAAAGGGGGCAGGGGGAGAAGTGGAGAGGGTTTTCAGAATGGCGGGAGCACCAGCCCAGCATCTACCTCCCTTCTCCCCGCCACCTCAGCCCCACCCCTGTCCGCACCGGAAGTGCAAGCCCAGCTCTGTCAAGATCTCCATCTGCAGGGACAGAAACTCCTCCAGCAGCTGCGAGCTCTGCTCCAGCCCAGGGCCTGTCACCCCAAACATCTCCACCTGGCGCAGAGCAGGGAGCAAAGGAGTCAGGAGACCCATGGCTGTTGGGGTGACCCCCCTCAAAGTCCCTGCTATGCCAACCTTGGTGAAGTGGTGCACTCGATATAGCCCCCATGGCTCCTTCCCTGTGTGTGTTTCTGCTCGGTAGCAGGTACTGGAACAGACCATCCTGGGGGAGCAGGGGTGGTGGGGTCAGGGAAGGGAGAGGGAACACCACAGGTGGGGACACGGTCTACAGGAACTGGGCATCACCTGATTGGCAGGTCCCTGAAGGCCACAGAGTGGTCCATGAAGTAGCCTGGGAGGAGAGGGGGACAGGGTGGGTCAGCCAGGGCCACCCTCCATCCACAGGAAACTTTTGTAGGATTACAAAAGGTATCCCCTCTGGCAGACACAACCTCATGTCTGGCATGTGGCTGGACCCTCACTGTGCTGTTAGGCGGTAAACAACCTGCACAGCTGTCATATGTTGGCCCTGGGGTTGCCAGGATATCCTGGGCAGGCAGCCGCCACCCCCAGAATACTCCAAGTTGCCGCCTTACAACTGCTCCTGCTCCGAGGACACTGGAGGGGTGCTCACCACCCTTGCCCCAGGCAGGTGCTCACCTGCAAGCCCCACCTCTGCTGTCCCGGCCAGGTTGAGGTCTTCAAAGCGGGAGGGGTCAATGTTGTAAATCTGGGATGGGTTGGCATTAGGTGTCATCCCACAGCCTTCCTGAGGAGGCCAAGCCACAGAGGTCAGGGGACAGCTAACCACGGCCTCCTCCATTTTGCAGTCACAACCCCTGCTCCTCCCCTAGAAGAATCTGGAATCACCCTGGCCTCCCTGGCCCATCCTGACCCCCTCAAGCCAGCCCCAGGGCAGTTTCCTCAGGGGAGACGGGCTGGCCTCTGCCCGGGGTCCCCAGAGCGGGGCCTGATACACAGCTCGGCATGGGCAGCAGAGCCCTCACTCACAAACACAGCTCCTCGGAGAAGGTCCGGCACTGTCATGGGGGTGAAGCCCTGCGTGGGGAAGGAAAGGGGTGAGTAGCACAGCCAAGACCCCTCCCAGGGCCCAAGCTCAGGCCTGAAGGGGCACCGCAGATGGGCCACCGGCACTCCCTTGTCACTCGGAAGTCCGTTCCACTTCAGAGGAAACGGAGGAAGGCTGAGCAGTGGGCTGAGCTGGCCCCGGCCCTGGTGTCCCTGTCACTGGGACCCTCTGGTGGCGCTTCATGGTTCCCACACTCAGATCACATAGTTCAATCGTTCCCTCCCCTGCTAAAGCCGTCCGTGGCTCCCCAGGTGATGCCCAAGTCCCTTGCCATGGCCAATGCCCCTGCATCAAACCCCGGCCGACCCCTCTCCAGTGTCAATGGACGCCATGTTTTCAATACACTGTGTACACGGCAGGCAGGCAGACAGGCAGGCAGCAAGTGCAGTGGTTACAAATGTAGGCTCTCTCCTTGAGCCTACATGCTAGCTATAAAGCCTTCAGCTACTTACTTCCAGACCTCCATTTCTCAATCTCTGAAGTGGGGAGAATATTAGCACCCACCTCAGAAAGTTGTCACAGAATTAAACGTGTCAGCGATACATGTGACGTTCGGAAAACAGTAAGTGGAACAGCGGTCACACCCCCTCCTCAACTGCCTTGAGCCTTCTGAGCTCAGCTTCCATGCCACCCCCTCCAGGCAGCCCTCTCATCCTGGGACCATACCCGCTGGATGAGCTTGCTGAGGGTGAAGTTGACCAGGCCATGCTGCAGGAGGGCTCCAGCCCCGCGCAGGTAATAGGAGCGGTGGCCAGACACGTGAGACAGGCGCCTGGGAGACAGATGGGCAGACAGGCGGGGGCGTGTGGACCAGGGCTCGGAGGCTGGGGTGTTGGGGGAAAAAGACTGACTGCCCAGGGGCAGAGGCCCAGATGCCAAACGGGGACCTGGGCATCAAACATTCATGAGGGGTGCGGCCCCGGTGGCTCCACATCCAGGACGGGGCTGGGGGAGGCAGAGCCGGCGGCCAGCTGTTGGGAGTGGGGAGGGCTGGGAGGGGATGCTCACTTCTGACGGATGATGTCAAGCTTCTCGGCGATTTCCAGGTGGCCCCGGGGCTGGAAGGAGAAGGCTGGATGTGGAAGAAAAGCAATGGGCTAAGACGGGGAGAGGCAGCGAGATGGGACAGAGAGAAAGATTGGAAAAATGGCGGGGAGGGAAGGCAGTAAGACAGAAAGGGAGAGAAAAGGAGAGAGGAAGGAAGATGAAGATGGATGCAGAGATGGGAGCCAGACAGAGATGGAAGGCAGGATCAGAAAAGGAGAGGAAGAGAGAAGGGAAAGAGAAGGAAACACTAGGTGAAAGGGGGAGAGAATCAGAGAGAGAGGGAGAGAATCAGAGAGAGCGCCAGAGAGCCAGAGAGGAAAAGCCCACGAGAGATGGGGCCAAAGCCAGACAGTTGGACAGAGACAGGGGCAGGCACACACAGACACGGGGTGAGAGGACCCGACGAGGTGAAGGGCTGCAGCTGAGGAAGAGGAGGCCAGCACAGCCCCAGCCCCAGAAGCCCCGCCCCAGCCTGGGGGGCCCGGGCCGGAGTGTGGCCCACCTGGCTTGTCTCCGACCACGTGTAGCACTCGGGCGTGGCTCTCGTCCCCGACGGGCTGTAGGGAGACAGAGGCCATCACCACAAAGGGGGCACTCGGCAGGCCCCGGCCTCCCTGCTGCCCAGCACAGGCCTTACCACATCCGGGTGGGTCTGGTTGGGCAGCCTCAGCGCCCGCAGGTAGAACTGCTCCTCAAGCTGGGCCTCCTTGGGGTACAGGAGCACGAGCTGCTTCCGGATCTCCCGGCCCCGTGCCCGCAGGCTCTGGTACTGCGGGTCCTGGGGGCAGGGCGCGGAGGGTCAGCCCAGGCCAGGGCTGGGGAGTCCCTCTACCAGTCTGACCCGGACCCTGGCTGGCAGAACCTCTGTGGTAGGCAATTTGCTGCCTCCGCTTTTGGCTCAATATCCTCGATTTCCTTTAGGGAACCTCCCTTCTCCCTTCACCTTCACATTGCACATCCGTGGGGACATGACCCAGGCCTGGATTACTGAACATTTCACTGCCTTGGCCACAGTGACTGGCTCAAAGACAGGCACCTGACACAAACCACACGTACGAGAATCAGCCCCAGGACTACGGCTGGAGCTATAAGGGAAGAGGTTCTTTTTGTACCCGACCCTGCCTCCCGTCCCCCTAGGGGAGAACGCTGATCTGGGAATAAGAGGGAAGTAGAACCAAATACGGAGCCAGGACCTAGACCCAGCTGTACCTGACGTTTGCTTTTTAGTTTCATGAATCAGAAGAGCCTTTTTTTTTTTTTCTTCCTTAATCCTGTTTGAGTTGTCACATACAATGGAGGAATCATGACTGCTATATGAACTGCCCACCCCCCACCTGGGACAGGACGCCAACCCCCCGTGGTACCTGCTGCACTTGCTTGTTGCCTTGGTTCACCTGGTAGGAAAGACAGACAGGGTGATTGGTTTGATGAAGTTGAGGGGGGGAGGATCGGGGGCGGGGGAAGGGGTGAAAGGTCAAACAGGCCAGGGGATCTGAATTGTTGCTCTGTCAATGCCTGGCTGGGCCCCTCCTTGACTGTGCCTCAGTTTCTCTCAGTAAAGCTGTGAAGAGGCAAAATAACAATAATAATCACACCTGCAACCCCATTTATTGAGCGCTGCCTCATGCCTGGCGCCATGCAGAGGGCTCTCACATGATCCTAGTTCTTCACAACCTACTCCACGAAGTTGGCATCAACGTGATCCTGTTTTTGTTTTTGTTTTTTTTGTTAATCCTCACCTGACGATATTTTTTCCATTGATTTTTAAAGTGTGGAAGGAAGAGGGAGAGAAACATGGATGTGAGAGACACATTGATTGGCTGCCTCCCACAGGCACCTGACCGGCGCTGGGGATGGAGCCTGCAACCAAGGTATGTGCCCTTGACCAGAATCGAATCCGGGACCCTTTAGTCCACGGGCCGACATTCAAACTGGCTAGGGCCGTGACCCTGTTTTGTAGATGAGAAAACTGAGGATCAGAAAGACAGTCTGTGAGTGTGTATTGGAGGCCTGCGACCAAGGGCCTTTGATACCCCAAGCCTCTATGATGCTGAGCAACAGAGGGAATCAGACAGACCTGGGTCTGAATGCTGGGTGCTGACCCGCTGTGTGCCTCTGGGCATTTCTCGTTCCCTCTCTGAGCCTCGGCATTCCCATCTGTGAAATGGGATGATAACAGGACCTCCCAGCAGGCTGGTGCATGGCCTCCCTGAGAAGATGCTCTGGCACTCACTGACCATTAACTGAGATCCATTGTGCTGTTTTCCCAGGCTGCCTCCTGTGATGCTTGTGGCCCAGGGCCCAGCACACACACAGTAGGTCCCTGGGAGAAGTAATCAGTGTTACGAGAGGCCTTCAAACAGAGCGCTGAAAAGCAGCCCAATGCCTGGATGCGAATCCTGCCTCTCCCGCTTCCTGGCTGTGAGACGGAGGCATGCTTTACCCTCCTGAGGCCTCAGCCTCCTCAGCTGTAGAAGTGGGTTTGTGCTGTCCCGGTCTCAGTGTTGTGAGAATGTAGAGTAAGGGAAGCATCTAGAACAGTGCCTGGCACAGAGTGACTGGTATATAAATGCCTGCTGTTGTTTGTATGACTATTTTTCAGCCCGCTGTGGCAGATGCTGTTGGCTGTCTAATCCAAACTCACCTGCCCTCCTTCCTCCTTCCCCACGGACCCCTGACTCAGTCTGCCCTCCCAGGCTGCCTGGAGTTCAGGGAATACGGGTCCAGCGGAGGTTGCCTCTTGCTGCTGATGGGTGGGCGTGGGATGTCTGGGCCCCAGAGAAAGGTCTCCCTGCTCTTGGAAAAGGCACTCAAGCCAGAGAAGCCCCATTTTCAGCCTCTGGCAGCGTCCCTGGAATAGACACTGTCCTACAACAACCACCTTGGAACTGTGAGAGGGGAAACTGAGGTCAAATCACCACAGCGGAGTCACGGGAGAGAGAGAGGGAAGGAACCTGGGTTGGGGATGCTGGGGGAGCCACCAACTTATCAACCCCAGGGATGCCTGGCCCTGGACGGCTCGTTATGTGAGGTAATGAATGTCCACATCCTTCAAGTTCCTTAAATTTGGTTTCTCATTAAAAACAGCCAGTGGCGCCCTAACCGGTTTGGCTCAGTGGATAGAGCTTTGGCCTGTGGACTCAAGGGTCCCCGGTTCGATTCTGGTCAAGGGCATGTACCTTGGTTGCGGGCACATCCCCAGTAGGGGGTGTGCAGGAAGCAGCTGATTGATGTTTCTCTCTCATCAATGTTTTTAGCTCTCTCTCTCTCTCTCCCTTCCTCTCTGTAAAAAATCAATAAAATATATTAAAAAAAACCCCACAAAAAACAGCCAGTGGCATCCTGCCCCCCACCCCCACCCGCCTAGGACCCCCCTGCTTACCAGCAGGGCCTGCACTGCCTCCGCCACGGCCCCCTTCTCCTCCTCCAGGCTCCGGATCTGTTCCCGCAGCTGCCTCAGCTCCTGCCATGTCGCGATCTGGGGGTGAACACAGCAGAGAAAGAGGTGAAGCAGCCACTGTCCTCTGCCCCACCGGGACCCTCACTGTCCGGGGCAGCCATTCTCCCCTCCTTCCCTTCATACTAGGACTTCCTGACGTTCCCTTTCTCAATCCCCGGGGACTGGATGATGGACCATAAGGAGGGCTGAACAGCTGAACAGCACAACATCCTAAGGGACACAGAACAGGGAGAGGAAAGCCCCTGGCACCGAGGGACGTGGAGCTGAGGCCCCCGCCAGCTCTCCACTCTCGACTCCCCTGTGGGAGCAGAAGAGCCTCTATCCTAGGGGCCGCCGCAGCAGCTAACCCTGCAGCCTCCAGCACGGGGGTCAGGAGGGCAAGGGAGACCAGCGCCCCCTTCTTGGGCACACATATCGCTGGGGAGGCCCTCTGGGAGCCCGGGACCTCGGCAAACTCCTTTGTCCTCTCTGGTTGCAGTTTCCTTTCAACAAAATGGTACGGACACTGCCCTGTGCCCCGGCCGGAAACCTGAAGGGGACAGCGGGGCACAGGTTGGGTCGCTACTCCTTTAGTGGCTCCTCCTGGATGTGCCCTGGACACTTCACGCTCACCAGGTGCAAGATGGCTCTCGGAAAAGCGTCACCCCAGATCTGCTCCTCCTCCTTCGGGACAGCCCCACCAACTCCCACCCTCCCTCCCAAAGCCCTGGGCCTCCTCCCGGATGCCACCCCCGCCCCGAGGCCAGGCACCAGGGCTTGTGAACACCCATCAAACCTGTCCTCCCCACCCCCCTCTCCCAGCCACCCCAGATCCTGTCATTTCCAATGAGGACCCTGTGTGAGCCTCCCAGCCTTCAGGCTCCCCCTTGTCCCCGCAATCCCGCCAGAGTCCTCACACAGCTCCTCTTCGCCCGAAAGTAACCCAGCCCTGCCGTCCCCAGGAACAAACCACACCAGGCCGCAGTCTATGCCCTAAGGAAGTGTGTGTTTTTTTTCAAGCTTTGGGATGTGGTAAATATACGCCAAATTTACCATTTCAGTCATTTTTTAAGTATGCAGTTCAGTGACACAAAGTGCATTCACACTGTTGTGTTACCATGACCCCTACCCACCTCCAGAACTTTTTCACCTTCCCAAACGGAAACTGTGCACCCGTGAGACACAAACTCCCACTCTCCCCTCCCCCAGCCCCGGGCAACCACCCTTCTACTTTCTGTCTCTATGAATCTGACCACTCTAAGTAACTTAGATAAGTGGGGTCACATACAGTAGGTCCTCGGGTTACGTCGGAGATCCGTTCCTACGGCGCGACGTAACGCGATTTTTACCTACGTCACTCACATGGAGCACATACACAGCAGTAATGAAGTGAAACAGTAAAAAAAGTTTAAAAGAAAGATAACAATTCCTGACCTTTACTTGTGGCAAATAAATAATAAAAAGCATAATGCACCAGCAATTCCACTTCTGGGTATTTATACTAAGAAACCCAGAATACTAATTTGAAATAATATATGTTAGGTCTGATCAAATAATTGAATCAATACCCCCTCCCCTGGGAACTGACCTTTAGGCCACTTCACAATGGACATTCCACTTGCTTAGAGCACTTTCCACTTGCTAAGACCATTATCTCTCCCCTCCGGACTTCCCAGAATCTGGACCTGCACAGAGAATTCTCAGCCCAGAAAAAACCTGCCAAAAGTTTTTTAAAAACCTAAAAACCACTGACTCCCGTCACTGGGATGCTGGAGCCATCCAGGCTCAGCCACCTGATGTGCGGATGATCGAATAAATTTGTAATCCCTCATCAAAAAAAAAAAAAAAAAAAAAAAAAAAAAAAGCATCATGCACGTATGACAGGATCTGGGGTGTCCGGGAGAGGGGGGATGGGGAGGACAGAAATGACGGAACTTTTAAAAAATATATATTTTATTGATTTTTTTTTTTTTACAGAGAGGAAGGGAGAGGGATAGAGAGTAAGAAACATCAATGAGAGAGAAACATCAATCAGCTGCCTCCTGCACACCTCCTACTGGGGATGTGCCCGCAACCAAGGTACATGCCCTTGACCGGAATCGAACCTGGGACCTTTCAGTCCGCAGGCTGATGCTCTATCCACTAAGCCAAACCGGTTAGGGCAGAACTTTTTTTTTTTTTTTTTTAATAAATAAATGGAAGATGGCGACATAACCACGAAATGGCGTTATGTCGAGTCCGACGTAACCCAATGTCTTTTTGCGAGTGGATTTTTTCACTTAACATAATGTCCTCAAGGCTCATCCATGAGCATGGCCGGTGTGGCACAGTGGACTGAGCGTTCTCCTGTACACCAGGAGGTTGCTGGGGCACATGCCTGGGTTGCAGGGCTCAATCCCCAGTAGGGGGCATGCAGATCGATGTTTCTATTTCTCTCTAAAATAAATAAAAACATTTTTTAAAAAAAGTTCATCCAAACCCTAGCCAGTTTGGCTGAGTGAATAGAGTGCCAGCCTGCAGACTGAAGGGTCCCAGGTTTGATTCCGGCCAAGGGCACATGCCTGGGTTGCGGGCTCGATCCCCAGTAGCGGGGGACATGCAGGAGGCAGCCAATCAATGATTCTTTCTCATCATTGATGTTTCTATCTCTCTCTCCTTCTCCCTTCCTCTCTGAAATCAATAAAAATATATTTTAAAAAATAATTTTAAAAGTTCATCCATGATATAACATATGTCAGAACTTCCTTTTTAAGGTTGAACAATATTTATATGTATAGGGTGTCCCCCAAAAATGTATACACACACTTTGAATAATTACTAATTCCAATGGGTTAAATCTCAATTGAGCTATCAGCTGTAAAGTATATATACATTTTTTTAGGACACCCTGTGTACACACACACACACACACACACACACACACTCACACCACATTTTGTTTATCCATTCATCTATCAATGGACACTTGGGTGCTTTCCACATTTTGGCTGTTGTGAATAATGCTGCCATGAACATGAGTGTGCCAATATCTGTTCAAGTCCCTGCTTTCAATTCTTTGGGGTATATACCCAGAAGTGGAATTGCTGGATCATATAGTTACTCTATGTTTAATTTTTGGAGGAACTTCCAGACTGTTTTTCTATAGTGACTGTATCCTTGCCAACACTTGTTATTTTCTGCTTTTTTAAAATAATAGCCATTCTAATGGGTATCTAAGGCAGGACTTTTAAAATTAAATAGAATATAATCCTATCTAATAAAGAGGGAATATGCCAATCGACCCTCACACTGTTGCAAAGATGGTGGCGCCCACAGCCAATAAGGAGGGAATATGCTAATTGGCTGCCCCGCCCTCAAAGATGGCAGAGCCCACAGCCAATAAGGAGGGAATATGCTAATTGGCTGCCCCACCCTCAAAGATGGCGGTGCCCACAGCCACAAGATGGCGGCGCCCAGTACCTTCAGCCCCGCCGGGGTGCCTGCCTCTGTAGACCCCCAGTCCCCACAGCCGCCCAGGGCCGGCCTGAGGCGCAGGCAAGCTTTGTATGGCGGCTGCCCAGGGCCACCCGAGGCTCAGGTAACCAGGGCTGGCAGTGGCAGCAGGAGAGGTGTGATGGGAGCGTCACCTTCCCCTGATTGCCAGGTCACCTCCCACCCCTGAGGGCTCCCGGGCTGTGAGAGGGGGCAGGCCGGGCTGAGGGACCCCCCTCTCCAGTGCATGAATTTTCATGCACCAGGCCTCTAGTAAAACATAAGAATGTATCATACATAGTAAGAGCAAGAATTGTTAGTAAAACTGGTTTCATCTTGGGGCGTGTGGACTAGATCAGGATGTGAAATGTGTTTCTTACTCTCGGCCACAAAGTGTGAAAGACCCTAAATTATCTACATGCCCACCAAATGGATATTTTGTCTTACCTCTAAGCTTTAGTCGTGCTGATCCCTCCCCTGGGGACACTCTTCTCCCGTTCCCCTGGCTGACCTCACTCATTCCACAGATGTTTGCTTAATGCCACCTCCTCTGAGAAGCCCTCCGAGAACTGTGTCCTCTACTCTTGTTTTTATAAAATTTTTATTGTTGAAAGTATTACTTATGTCCCTTCCGCTCCCCTACCCTGTCTTTACAGCACTTACCAGAGATTAATGATATGTTTTTAATTGTATGTTAAATCTCTCTCTTTCACTAGACTGTGAACTCAAATTGTCTTGCTCCATGAGTAAGCATCGTGGGGTAGTTAACACTGGCTTCTGGAACCCAACAGCATAGGTTCAAATTCCCACTTGTCACCAGCTACATGATTTTGGGCAAGTTAATTGACTTCTCTGAGCCTTATGGCACCTACTTCACAGGGTTGTTGTAAAACTTAAATTAGGTTTAATATGTACAAAGCACTTAGAAAAGGATAGTAGGAGAGTCCAAGAGAGGGCTGCAAGGATTTGGGGTCCCCACCATCCTCCACACCTCAGCCGGTTCTAGTTGGATTGGATTTAGCCTTCGGATAAGCCTGGCATGAGGTGGAGGCACAGAGGGCACTGGCACACAGTTCCTAGCGCAGAGGAGATACCCAGCACGCCTTATGGAACAGGCCCATGATGGGCGTCTAGGGAGTGGGGCCTAAGCGCTCGGTGGACCTGGGTGAGGTCCTAGCAAGACACGTGGAAAAGAACTAAACTTGAAGCGACAAGACCGCCCCCTGCTGGAGAGTGTCTCGCAAGCCCATTCGTCGGCAAAGTGAACAGCCAATAGGCAAAGCGCTCTGGCCTCGACGCTGGCCCGCGCAAGCGCACTCACGATCGCCGGCAGGTCCTCCGGCCGCAGCGCCCCCTTGCGGTGCTCCAGGGTGCGCGCGGCTTCCTCCGGGCGCGTGCACAGCGGCTCCAGGTCCAGCTGAGGGAGCGCGCTGTAGCCCTCGCGTGCGTGCTCGTACAAGAGGTTCCGCTCTCGTCTCTCGGTGGCGAAACTTCTCCTTGGCCTCTGGCTGCAGACACAACCTCCCCGGGGCCGGAGCCCTCGGCGGGCCACCAAAGGCCACCAGCGCCGCGCTACGGACGCAGCCATCTTGACCAGGGGACAAGGAGACACACGCCCTTCGTCCCGCCCACTCCGCGTGTAGACCAATTGCGAAGCAGCCGTCCTCCAGCGGACGAGTCACGCAGACCTCGGGAGAGGTCACCCTCTTCCGACTCTCCAAAGCGGTCCAATGGGAGACGTTGACCGAGATTGACTCTGCCGTTGCCCAATCGCAGTCTTTGCCCCGCCCCTCCAGTGTGAGAGGCGGAACCGGCCGGGCTGCCGGGCTCACCGCCGGAAGTGTTCAGCGTGTCGGTGGGCCCTGCAGGGGTCGGTGAGGTCGGTGAAATCCAGGGGTCCTCCAAACTTCCCCGGTTCTCTCCTGTTTCCCCTCTACTCCAGCATGCGGGCGGGGACGGCCGGGCCCCCTAGAGCCTACCCAGAGCGAGGCGTCGGAGGAAATTCTCTAGTTTAACCAGAAGGTCCCGGGAGCGGGAAGGGGGGAATTTGGGTGCTCGCCCGACTGCGGTCCCTTCCCTCCTCGTGCCTGAGTCTCTTATCCCCTAACACAGGGACGCTCCAGACGGCGGGATGTCGTGGTCCGGCCTTCTCCGGGGCCTCAACATGTCCCTGAGTTACAGTAAGTGGGGGTCTTGGGCGACAGAGTCGAGGGTTGTACGGTGGGTTTTGGCGGAGCTCGGGTGCAAAAGCAAGATGTGAGCAGTAAGTTGCGTTAAGGGCTCCTATGTGTCAGGTGAGTAGCGGGAGTTTGGGTCAATTATATCTTCAGTAACCACTGTACTTACTAAATACCACCCGTGGTTTAGACTTCTTAGCAAGGCGTTTAACTCATTCATTCAGCTGATACTTTTCAAGAGCCTTGTATGGGCCAGGCACCGAGAGGGATGCTATATATGTATGAACTTACACTCTTAAATATTAAACGCTTCTCAAGGCCCTTTGTGAGGTATTTCATCCACTTATTCACTATGCAAACCTTTAGTAAGCACCTTCTATTTGCCACTTACCAAGGATCACAAGGCTGTGCAAGACAGGCCTGCACCCTGCCTGGGGAATCGGGGATAGCTTGACATGCAGGTTGCATGATAACCTCTCACACACGGTGTTCAGGAGGGAGACATGATCATGAAGGACATGGAGACACTGAATGGCGAGGAGTCTTATTTTTTTATTTTTAGAGAGAGAGGAACATCTATGTGAGAGTGTAACATTTGATCGGCTGCCTCCTGCATGCCACCTACCCGGGATCAAGCCCAAAACCCAGGCATGTGCTCTGACCAGGAATCGAACCGGCAACCTTTTGGTTCATGGGACCACACCCAACTAACTGAGCCTTACCAGTCTTGCAGAAGGGCACATCACGAGGAAGAGACTTCTAGGGATGTTTCATCCCCTTTGAAGATTGTGCTGTAACTTGAGACAAAGGAGAGGTGGAGATGGACAGTAGGGCCAGGACCTGCCTTTGATGTGGAGGGGTGAAATTGGGTGTGAAAGGGCATCCATGCTAGTGACGGGGGAAAGAAGGGACCTCAAATCCTGGGCTGGGAACTCTTAAGAGGACATGATCCAGGGCTGTCTCAGTCACTACTGTGTCTCCATTGTTGGGGACAAGAAACAGTAGGTGCTCAGTAAATGTTTGTTGAAGAGAATTCAGTTCTCTCTGAGTCTTGCATCCTACATTTTACCCATGAGCAAATCCTATGGGTTTGTCTTGGAAATAGATTCTGTCCCCCACCTGCCTTTCCGCTTATTACAGTGCAGCTACACTGGTCTCCTTTCTGTTGATGTGTTTGGGGACACAGGCTGCAGCTGGGTGAGCCAGGGGGTGAGTGAGATGAGGTAAGGGAAGACCAGGGGCAGACCCTGTCAGGCCTTGTGGGAGGACTTGGACTCTGACCCTGAGTGAGAGGGCCCCACAGGAGGGCTCTGATCCAGGTGGCACGGGGTCCCTCTGCCTGCATGTTGGAGCAGATAGTGGGAGTGGAAGACCTGGGAGGAGAAGAGGGTGGACAGGACAGGGGTGGGTGTAGTGGAGGAGAAAGGGTGTGTTTGAAAGTTCAGCTGACAGGATCTGCTCACAGGGCAGATGGGTGTGACTGGAGGAGGAGTGACACCTTCCTGGAATGCCCCCTAGTGTTGCCGTGGGAATGGCATGAGGTAATGTAGGTGTGATGCATAGAACAAGATTCGAGCATTATGAGCCTGCTTGCTTTTATTATTCTCTTTTTTAAAAAATATTTTTATTTTTATTGATTTCAGAGAGGAAGGGAGAGAGAGAGAAATACCAATGATGAGAGGGAACCATTAATCGGTTGCCTTCTGCACACCCCCTACTGGGGATCAAGCCCAAAACTCGGGCATGTGCCTTTGACTGGAATTGAACCTGGGACCCTTCAGTCTGCAGGCTGATGCTCTATCCACTGAGCCAAACCAGCTAGGGCTATTATTCTCTTTAAACAGCATTACAATCAATACCTTTCTTGCAGAATAAAATGAGTTAATTCATGTAAAATGCTTAAAAGAGAACCTGACACATGGTGGTTACTTAATAAAGGTTTGTTGTTACTGTTATCTCTGAGTTCCCCAAGATGTAAACAGGCATCTTATAAAGGGCTTGGAACAGTGTCTAGAACCCCAGAATTGAGTTGCTGATACTGTTATTTGTTCATTGGGATGATAACCCCACTCTGCCCTCCCGGGTTGTGTCTTTCCAGGCCTAGCCCAGGTCCCCCAGCTCTGGGCCACCCGCCCCATGGCCACCCGCCCCATGGCCACCCGCCCCATGGCCACCCTGAATCAGATGCACCGTCGGGGGCCTCCGAAGTGGCCGCCTCCAAAGCTGGGTCCCACCGAAGGCCGGCCGCAGCTGAAGGGCGTGGTCCTGCGCACATTCATTCGGAAACCCAAGAAGCCCAACTCAGCCAACCGCAAGTGCTGCCGCGTGCGGCTCAGCACAGGCCGAGAGGCCGTCTGCTTTATCCCGGGAGAGGGCCACACCCTGCAGGAGCACCACATTGTGCTTGTACAAGGCGGGCGCACCCAGGACCTGCCCGGTGTCAAGCTCAAGGTTGTGCGTGGCAAGTACGACTGTGGCCACGTGCAGAAGAAGAAGTGACCGCCAGGGGCGTGGTGGGCTGGGGTTTACGTAGAACAAGAACCTTTGTCTCTGGGTTCCGGCAGTATCCTTGGGAAGCGAGGCTAGTTCTAGAAGCAGCTGGCCCTGGTTCACATCCTGGCTCCTTCCATCAGGACCATCAGTAGCCCATAGGGCTCCTGGGTGTGAATTAGAAAAGGTGCCCCTTTGCGGACATCCTTGGTGTCCGTGTGTAGAGTGCTGGTGCGAGAGGCTTCTGCTGGGACAGTACACTATTCCATCTGAGGAGAAGGGGTTGCAATAAACACAGAGACTCTGGCTGGACGTGTACACCTTGCCTGGTATTCACCCTCTGTGTGGTCTTGGCAGCTGGCATGCCCTCTGGGCCTCTGTTTCCTCCTCTACTCAGAGCATCCCCTTTGTAGGGTTTGGTGAAGATTAGACACGATGAACAAAGCACGTGTAGATGGCTACTCTGTTTTAAGGTTTGGGGTCTGGTGGTAGTACTGAGACCCAGTTCCCCTTCCTGCAGGCCCGGTGCCTGGGCAAGGAAAGGCCTGCCCTCAAGCTTCCTCCTGAGAATGGCCGTCATTGTGATGGGGGTGATGGAAGTGCTGAGAAAGGATTGAATGGGGACGGGAGGGCACTGCTGCCTACATGGGAGCTTCTCTTCTGTGTTCTTCTCAGAATCACACCCCTGGGTTCAAATCACACCTTGACCTCTTAGTTCGGTGCCTTTGGGTTTATTTGTCCCCCCAGCACCTCCGGACTTGTTTTCATCCCTTGGGAAATGGTCCTGAAAGTGATACTGCCCTCACCTGATCATATGGTTGGCCATGTTCGATTTTAAGATTGGGAGCTGTGCTTCTGTCCTTGGGCCCTGGAGCCCAACTCGGGTGCAAGTTCTGCCTCCCCTACGTACTGGCCAGGTGACCTTGGGCAGGTCATTAAACTCCGAGCCGGTTTCCTCCTGGACTAAATGGCATTGATAATGGTGCCTGCCTGAGAGCTGTTGGGAGAACCGCTGAGGACTGGCATCAGAGCTGCCTCCGTTTCCAGCACAGTACACCTAAAGTTCTCCCAACTGAGAACATCCCACAAGGCCTTTTAGGATCAGAGGGGGGCATATAAGTGCATTGATTACAGACAAGTCCCCTATCACCTCACATATAGCACCAATTTTATTGAGTTAGTTTGGTGGCTTTGCCCACATAGGGAAAGAGTGGGAGGCACGAGAGGAGTCGGGACAGGACTCCATGTCACTTAACTACTCACGGCGCTCCTTGCTCCTGGAGTTTGTAGGCAGGTGGGCTTGAACGGAGAAAAGGAAGGCGTTGCCTTACAGGAGCCAAGCTGTCCCTGAGGCAGGGGCAGGAGGTGTGGGTGAGGGGCACAGCACAGACCTGGTCTCAGATTCTGTAAGAAACTGCCAGTCTAGCCCAAAGAAGGTGCTGATGGGGCAGTGCTGAACAAGGTTGCACAGGCCCCACAGCGGAATCCCAGACTCCCCAAAACAGCAGAAAGGGTTCCATCGATGTCCCTGTTGGTCCCCTCAAGGGCAGGCTTTTCTGACGCCTCTGCTCCCCGCTAGCAATCAGCGTACCCTGGAGCCATGCCAACGAGTCCCCGTCCCAGGTTTCAGCAGCTTTCACCCTCAGCAATCCTGTTCCGGCCTTTGTTTTTTGACTCAGTCCATCAGCTGACATCCACACATGAGAAAACAATTTGCAGGCAAATTAATTAAAAGTCTCAGTTATTCCCTGAACCCCCTGACTCAGGAAGCTGTGAACAGCCCAGTTGGACACCTGGTTTCTTGAGCAGCATGTGGGCCGCCATTCTGAAGCAGGAGCACATGAGGCTTGCTGGAGGCTGGCGGGGATCCCCAGCTCCTGGCTGCAAAGCTGCCCTGGATTGGCAATGATGTCGGGCAGGTGGCAGTAGGTCCTAAGAGGCCTGATCAGGCTGGTGGGCTAGCCACTAGGACAAGCGGATCCTGACTCTCACGCTGGAGTGCGTCACGAGGGCGCCATAGTGTCCCACCCAGGAGCGTGTGTCTCTCCCATACTGCTCAAAAGACACGTATCGGATGCCTTTGCCAAAGTTGGTGAAGACGTGGGAGACCTGCATGGGGAAGGAGACCAAGAGGGTGAGGACTTGTGGGCTCTTCCTCCAACAACTGATCAGATACTCCCTCAAATCAAGTAGTTGCTCTGGGGATACAGCAGTGAGGAAAGCAACACAAAGACCCTGCTCTGATGGAGCTGACCATCTAGCAGGGGACCCAGACACTGAAGGTGGATGGGGTAAGGAACAGAGGGAATTCGGCAGGGGGGCAGGGTGTAAAGTGAGTAAGCAAAGGCCCACTGAGGTGACATTTGAGCAGACACCTGTGGTGATCTGGAGGGAGAGTGTTCCAGACAGGACCAGTCTGCAAAGGCCCGGAGTGTGATTCGAGCACAGTGAGGGGAGAATTAGGAAATGGGGTCAAGGAGGTAAAATTCACCTAACAACTGTTTTAAACTACAATTCAGCGGTTTTTTAGTACATTCATGATGTTAGGCAACCATTACCACCGTCTAATTCTGGGATTCCCTCACCCCAGTGGGGGGGGGGGGGGACCTCTTATCTATTAGCCGTTACTTCTAATTCCTCCCTACCCCTAGACCCTGGCAACCACTAATCTGTTTTCTGTCTCTATTGCTTTTTTTGTTCTGGATATTTCATATAAATGCAATCATACATTATGTGGCCTTTTGCACCCAGCCACTTTCACTTAATATACTGTTTCCAAGATTCATCCATGTTGTAGCATGGATCTGTACTCATTTCCTTCAATAGCAGCAAGACAGGACTTTGGCTTTTACTCTGAGATGTAGCCATGGGAGGGTTACAATCAGGGGAGGTGGTGATCTGACTCACTCTATTGGGATCCTTCTGGATGTTGAGTCTGTTGGATGGTGGGAGATCAGGAGTGGAAATGACCACCTGAAAGTCTACTTGGATAACTGAGATGTGATGATTTTGACAGCACAGGCTTCGGTGTCATTCTGGGCTTGAATCAGACCCTGCACACTTTAGTGTGACTTGGGGCTAGTCACTTGACCTCCTGTGCCTTAGTTTCCTCACTTCTAGAATGGGGAGAAAGCAATAACTGATTCATCACTGCATTCCCAGCGCCTAGATCAGCACACAGTAGGTGCTCAATAAATATATGTTGAAAACTTAGGCTGTATTAATGAAATGAATTAATAGGGAAGACTCTTGGAACAGGGCCTGGGATGTAATAATGGCTCAAGGATTGTTAGTTGTTACTATTACAGACATCCAGCAGGAAGGCAAGCTGAGAAGGGAATGTGAGCAGTGCAAAGTTAGGTATGCCTGGACTCACCTGTCGGTAGCCTCTCTCAGTCCACTGAAGGACCGGGTTGGGTGAGGCCGAGAACTTGACCACTTCATTTTCATACACGTCCAGAAGGCGGACCCGGAGCCGGTAGATGCAGCCGCAATTCTCTCGGGCGCCCCACCTGCCAGGTGGGGGTGAGCTTTGATGCCTCCGCCATCCACCCAGGCTCGGGGTTGGGAGGCTGAGGGTTGGGCCTCCCTGCACTTTGATACGGGTTGCACACCCCCACACCCCATATGTAGAGGTGTCAGCCTGGGATTCTGGGGGGAAGCGCCTGGGTACTTTAAGGTGGAGCCTGGGCACTCCTGGGGTGGATTCTGTAGACCTTTGCTCAGGTGTGTGTGGGGGGTGTTTGATGCTCTGGGGAGAAATTATAACCTAGGAGAGGAGTAGCCCCCAGTATTTCTGGAGAGGAGCCAGAGGGAGCAGAAATCTGGATATTCTTAGGATGAGTCAGAACTCCAGGGAAGAAATTGGGTTTTCTATGGAGAAGTGAGAGATGGAGGGAAGAGGAGTCCGAGAGCTTCGGGAAGGAACCTGGGTGCTGTGGAGAAGAGGCTCTTATCGTAGGCCCACAGGTTCTGAAGCCAGCCAGTGCCTCTGGCCCAGCTCTGCCCTTTCTGAGCCTGTTTTCATGGCACAATGCTCCCCACTTTCCTGAAGCCTCAGTGTCCACAAGCCCTGGGGGTCAGGGCAGAGCTGCAGGTGATGGAGTTGGGTGGGTGAGGGGAGATACGTTTTAGATCAGACCCAGCCAGTCAGTGGCTCCCAGGCCAACCCCAGGCCTGCTGGGAAGAAGGTGGGGGAGAGTGCAGAGTGGGGGCTCTGGGCTCACCAGGGCTCTGCCCCTCCCTGGCTCAGCAACCATGAGAACATCACTTCCCCTGCCAGTCTCACTATGAGGGGGCACCGCAGCAGTGGCCGGCCCGTGGCATCGATGGGGGCATGAAACGAACCTCTTGCAGAACTGCTGCCGCCACCATGGGTTCTGGGGGCAGGTTGCCATTCTTCACTCACCAGTCAGCCACACAGATCTCAATCTGGGCGCTGTCCAGCAGCTCCTGCCACACCCCCTCCATCACCAAGTCCACAAGCTGCCGCTTGAAGCACCATCTGGGAAGGGGAGATGGTGGGGGTGTGGAGCTGACAGTCACAGCCTCTGACAACGCTGTCAAAGCAGCCCCTCGGGGTTTGTTCTCTAGACAAGATGTATGATGGGCCGGGCAGCCCCACTGGCCGCTCGCATCCCTCCACCATTTTCCACCCTGCCCTGAGCTCCAGGAGGCTGGCCAGATGCGGACCTGCCCCTAATATTTGTGGGAACCTGGACATGAGTACAAAGGGAGGCCCACATTGAGCAGGGAATTCTGGGGTCTCTAAAGTGTGGGGGCCCAAGGTCTAAGGTTGTGTTGATGTATGGACTGGTCTCCCTTACCCTCTCTTTCCTGTTGGGTCAGTCACTGGGAAGCTCCAGCAGAAAACAGAAGTGAGAGAAGAGAATAAAATCAGGATCTTTATCCTCCTGGCTCCCTCCCAAGGGATCACCTGGGACTGTTGTGTCTGTCAGTGACAGGGCACAGCTCCAGAGTGCCCTCTCCTCACAGCCTTCTCTGCCCTGTTTCAGTAACTGCTTCCTGCCTTTAACCCTGTCAGCCCTAGGGGTGGGAATGACCCTTCTCTCTACTGTTACTAGCCTGGGGTCATGGGTTATAACTTGTGGTCTGCCTACACCTTCGTAAATAGTCTTTTTTCCATCATTTGAATACTAGAGGCCCAGTGCACGAAAATCGTGCACGGGGGGTGGTGGTGGTGGTGGTGTCTCTCAGCCCGGCCTGCAACGACGCCAGTGTCCCGTGCCCCAGCTGGCATCTGGCCAGAGGCCTGCCCACCTGCCCTCCCTCTCTCCATGGGCTGGGGTGCGCAGGATGCTGGGGTTCGTCGTCAGAGCGACACTGCCAGCATCCAGCACCCCGGCTGCTATGGGCGCCATCATCTTTGTGATGGAGTGATGGTTAATTTTCATATTACCCTTTTATTAGACAGGATGCCACAATATAGAAATAGTGTCATATTGGTGGAAGAACTGTGCTCGGGGATAAACCGAAGTTTGTATGGGAATTTCATAAATGATAGAGGCAGCACTGCCATTCCATGGGGAAGGGATGGTTTTTTAGTAGATGGTGTTGGGGAAATGGGATCAGTATATGGAGGGGGGGACTAGGTCCTTAACTAACACCACATTCAAAGGTGGATTAAAGGTCTAAATGTGAAAGATAAAACTAAGAGTTTACTAGAAGAGAATATAACAATAGGGTGGGGAAAAGTCTGGGGCAGGGGGCAGGGGTGGGTTAGAAGGGGTCAATGGGGGAAAAAAGGGAGCATATATAATACTTTCAACAATAAAGATTTAATTTTAAAAAGAATATAAGAATATTGTTAGAATTTAAGGATAGGAAAGGATTTTTTTAAACAAAATTTCAAAAACAAACTCTAAAGGAAAAAAGGGAGAGATGAGTTTGATCATATGAAAATAACAACAGAGAACACCATGGGCACAAGTTAATACAGACGGTAGAATGGGAGATTTCTGCGATGTCCAGGATGGACAAGAAACAGACATCTAGAACATACAAGGAATCTATACTAGTAAAAGGGTAATATGCAAATTGGTCAGGATGCCCTCACACAACGACCAAACAGCAGGCTGCGTGGGGCGACCAGGCTGGCAGGGGGGTACAGTGAGGGGTGACCAGGCCAGCAGGGGGGGGGCAGTGAGGGGCGACAAGGCTGGCAGTGGTTGGGGCCAGTGAGGGGCGACCAGGCCGGCAGAGGGGGGCAGTGAGGGGCAATCAGGCCGGCAGGGGGGGCAGTTACGGGCGATCAGGCAGGCAGGCAGGTGAGCGGTTAGGAACCAGCAGTCCTGGATTATGGGAGGGATGTCTGACTGCTGGTTTAGGCCCGATCCTGGGCCTAAACCGGCAGTCGAACATCCCCCCCCCGTGCACGAACTTCGTGCACCAGGCCTCTAGTCTATATCTAAAGCCTAAGCTACCATTATGACCCGACGACCGGCCGGTAGCTATGACGTGCACTGACCACCAGGGGGCAGATGCTCAATGCAGGAGCTGCCCCCTGGTGGTCAGTGTGCTCCTACAGCCAACCTCCTGCGGCCGGCCGGTCAACCTCCCGCGGTCCCTCCCCCCAGCCAGCCTGCCCCAATCAGCCCTGATCGCCAGCGAGGCCAAGGGACCCCACCCATTCACGAATTCGTGCACCAGGCCTCTAGTTCTTATATATTAACAAGAATAAGACATCAGCCTAGCCAGTGTGGCTCAGTGGTTAAGGGTTGACATATGAACCAGGAATCATGGTTTCATTCCCTGTCAGGGCACATACCCAGGTTGCCAGCTTAATCCCCAGTGTGGGGCATGCAGGAGGCAGCCAATCAATGATTCTCTCTCATCATTGATGTTTCTATCTCTTCCTCTCCCTTTGTCTCTGAAATCAATAAAAATATATCCTGTATAATAAAAGGCTAATATGCAAATAGACCAAATGGCAGAACAACCGGAACAACCGAACAATTAGCTGCTATGATGTGCACTGACCACCAAGGGGCGTGTGCGGAACATGGCGGGCATTGTCTGCAGTGGGATGGTGGAGTTGGTGAGTGGGGGCACCAGACCAGGGCAGGGTGCCAGTCACTGTCATCGGGGCGAGCCTCTGGTGGTTACTGAAAATTCTTTGTTCCCGCGCACCGTGGTCATGCCTGGTGCTCGCACCTGCTGCTGGTTCTGGCCCTGCTCACACCCACTGCCAGCACTGGCCCTGCTCGCACCTGCAGCTGGTGCTGGAGCCACCACTTGCACCCACTTCTGGTGCCTGGCGCCAGTCCCGATCACTTGGTGCCATCACTTGGTGCCGTCAGCAGCTGCCACCCCTGATCGCCCCTGAGGGCTTCTCCACCTCTCCCTGTTCCTGAGGAGCAATTGGGGCAGCAGTCGCCGTTCACCCACTGATGGTGCCGGCCCTGCTAGCACCCACTGCTGGCACTAGCCCCAATCGCCCTGTGCCATCAGTGGGTGTGAGCGGGGCCAGCACCGTCAGCGTGTGGAAGCGGTGGCAGCCAGAGCAGGGCTGCTGGTAGACAGGGGACTGGGGACCGTAGAGGGAGGGGCCGGGCGGAGGCGTGGAGGATGGGCAGCCTTGCGGCCCACAGTTCCTTTCAAGGTGCACGAATTCGTGCACTGGCCCCCTAGTACTATCTAATAAAGAGGGAATATGCAAATTGACCATCATGTTGTCACAAAGATGGCGGCGCCCACATCCACAAGATGGCAGCACCCAGTCCCCTCAACCCTGCTGGAGTCCCCCAGTCCTTTCAGCCCCACCGGGGGGGGGGGTGGCAGGTGCGCGGTGCGGTCAGACCCGCCCTTAGCCCCCCAGCTACCAAGGGCTGGCCCGAGGCGTAGGCAAGCCTCAGATGGCAGCTGCCCAGCTGCCCAGGGCTGCCTGAGGCTCAGGTAACCAGGGCTGGCCGAGGCTTGCACTGCAGGCAGTGGCAGCAGCAGAGGTGTGATGGGCCGTCACCTTCCCCTGATCGCCAGGTCGCCTCCTGCCCCTGAGGGCTCCCAGACTGAGAGAGGGGGCAGGTCAGGCTGAGGGACCTCCCCCTCCAGTGCATGAATTTTCATGTACCGGGCCTCTAGTCCTATATAATAAAAGGGTAATATGCAAATTGACCTTAATAGCAGAATGACCAGAACAACCTCTGGACCAGTCACTATGAGGCGCACTGACCATGTCTTGGTCCCTTCCCCCGGCCATCAGGCAGCGATCACCGGATGGCGAACGGGGAACCGGGAGTGGGTGGCGGTGGGGGGAGGGGCCGGCTGTGGGCAGCTGGGGAAGATGGCCCTGATCGCAGGCCAGGCCTAGGCACCGTACCCAGGCACGAATTTTGTGCGCCGGGCCTCTAGTCCTATATAATAAAGAGGTAATATGCAAATTAACCCTCATGCCCTCACAGGATGGCTGCCTATGACCAGACCTGCAGGGAGGTTAGTGAGGGACGACCAAACGACTGAACAAGCAGGCTGTGTGGGGCGACCAGGCCAGCAGGGGGGCAGTTGGAGGCAATTAGGTTGGCAGCGGGGGGCAGTGAGGGGTGACTAGGCCAGCAGGGGGGTGGGCAGTTGGGGGCAACCAGGTTGGCAGCGGGGGGCAGTTAGGAGCGACCAGGCCAGCAGGGAGGGGGCAGTTAGGGGCAACCTGGCCGGCAGCAGGGGGCAGTTAGGGGCAACCAGTCAGGCAGGTAGGCAGGTGAGCAATCAGGAGCAAGTGGTCCAGGATTGTGAGAAGGTTGTCCGACCACCAGTTTAGGCAGTCGGACATCCCCCAAGGGGTCCCGGATTGGAAAGGGTGCAAGCTGGGCTGAGGGACTCCCCCCCCCATGCATAAATTTCATGCACTGGGCCTCTAGTATATATATAAAAAAGTAAGGCATCAGCCCTAAAAGAAAATATGAGCAGGCAAATTTACAAAAGAGGGAATCCAAAAAGCTAATAAGCGTATGAAGAGATCCTTAATTATTAGTAAATTGAAACATGCAAATTAAAATTAAAACAGCAATGAGATATTACTTCACCCCTAATATACTGTCAGCTACTAGAAAGCTGGATAATGCCATGTGAGACTAGTTGACTATGGGAATAGGGGACCAGGAAATAGGTATGGAATATGAGGATAGAGAATCAACCAACCTATCAGACTGTTCTGATGTCTTCATGGCATTTATCACAACCAGAAGCTCTGGAACCTGAGTTCAAATCCCAGCTCCACCATTTACTGGATGTTGGTTACCTATGTGTGTTAGTTTCCCATTATAATGTGGGGATAACAACACCATCTATGTTGCACAGTTGTTGCCAGGATTAGAGTTATATGTAAAGCATCTGATTGTTGTGTTGTTATTTTATCCTTTACTAGAGGCCTGGTGCACAGAATTCGTGCACTAGGGGGCGGGGGGAGGTCCCTCAGCCCGGCCTGTGCCCTCTTGCAGTCTGGGAGCCCTCGGGGAATGTCCGACTGCCGTGGAGGTGGGAGAGGCTCCCACCACTGCCTCTGTGCTCACCAGCTGTGAGCCCGGCTTCTGGCTGAGCGGCGCTCCCACTGTGGGAGCGCACTGATCACCAGGGGGCAGCTCCTGCGTTGAGTGGGATCAGGCTGAAAGCAGCTCTCCTACATCCCCTGAGGGGTCCCAGATTGTGAGAGGGTACAGGCCAGGCCCAGGTACCCCACCAGTGCATGATCAGGGTCGGGGAGGGACATGGGAGGTTGGCCAGCCAAGGAGGGACCGCAGGAGGGCTCCAGGGCGTGTCCGGACCGTCTTGCTGAGTCCCAAACTGCTGGACCCAGCAGCAAGCTAACCTACTGGTTGGAGCGTCTACCCCCTGGTGGTCAGTGCACATCATAGAGAGCAGTTGAGCTGTCTTAGCATATCATTAGCATATTACACTTTGATTGGTTGAATGGCCGACTGGACAGCTGGACACTTAGCATATTAGGCTTTTATTATATAGGATAGGATGTGTTTAATGTCTCCCCCCATCCTACATCTAAAATGCAAATGAAAACACAGCAGTTCCCTTATCTTTCTGAATTTTTCTTGTATCTTGACATATAAAACAGTGCCTGAACCCTGGCCGGTATGGCTCATTTGGGCATCCTCCCCTGCACCAAAGGGTTGCTGGTTCGATTCCTGGTCAGGCAACATGCCAGGTTTTCAGGCAAAATTCCTGGTGCAGGGCGTGCAGGAGGCAGCGGATCTATGCTTTCCGCACATCAATGTTTCTCTCCTCTCCCTTTCCCTATCTCTCTAAAAATAAATTTAAAAATCTTTAAAAACAAAAAACAGAAAGAAGAAAAAAGAAAACAGTGCCTGGTACATAGCAGGCCCTCAACAAATACTTGTTGAGGGGAGGGTGAAAGCGGGTGAGGATGGAGCCGGTGGGTAGGGTCCGGACCCACCCTTCTTGAAGCCCTTGCCCCAGGGAAGGGCCACTCACTCGAAAGAAGTCACGAAACAGGTCTGGGAAGGAGCCCCCGGCACCAGTGTCAGGTTCTTTTCCACGGCCCAGCCATTCCCGCCGTGTTCCACCTCCCAGCCTCTGAAGCCCTCTGCGGGATGCAATAGTGAAGAGAGGGATGAGCCTGCCAGCTGGCTTCTCTCCTGGCCCCGCCCTGGGCTCCTTCACCCCGGCCCCCCCGCCCCTGCTGGGTCCCGCCCACTCGCTGACGTCCTCCTCCCCACGTCTTTCAGAGAGGCCTCACGTTTCTAGGCAAGCTCCGCCCCCACCAACGCCCATCGGCGTCTCCCCAGCCCTCCCCCGACTCCTCTCCAGCAGCACCGACGGAGTCTACAGGCCCAGCACTGCGTGGTGCCCGGCCCGGCCCCCTGGTTCCTTCTGCTTTCCTCACCCTTCCATTTCGTCTCCCTCCACTGCCCACAGCCTCTGGCTCCTCCCCTCCAGTCCGTCCCTTCCCCAGCCCCACCCTGGCCTCGCCCACCCAGTTTCCAAAGGGCCTCCCTAGGCCCCGCCCCCGACTCCCTGCCCTGGCCCCGCCCCCGTCTCTTTAGCTCCAGCCACGCCCACTCACCACCTCACTGCGGTCCCCACCCCACATTTCCCGCGGCTCCACCGGCCCCGCCCCCGGTACCCACGCTCTCCGCAGGAGTTGAAGATGAGGTTTCGGCGGAGAGGCGCTCGCAGGCAGTAGCGCGCCAGGGCGCACAGCGGGAACTCCTCCTCGTCCTCGCGATTGGGCGGGAAGCGCTGGGCAACCGCATAGAGTGCGCGGCCCTCGGCGCTGCGGTCGCGAGCCAACTGCAGCAGCCACACTGTGGGCCCGTCCACCACGTCGCGCCACGCGCGGCACACGGAACGGCAGCGCATCACCAAGGTGCGCGGCGGCAGGTGGCTCAGCACCTGCACCAGCAGCTCTGGGGGCAGCGCGTCCAAGGCTATGGGCGGGTCCGCGGGCGTCCGCCTGCGCGAGGGCCGGGCGCCCATCTCTGGCGGCTGGAATCCTGCAGGTTGAGAGGAATTGGCAGGTCAGGGCAGTCTGGCCTCCTTCCACGTCTCCCAGTGCGCATGGTCCCTGCGGCTTGATCGTGACCTCCCCCCGCCCCCCCCCCCAGCTTTAATGGACGACAGGGGGACTGCCAGGCAGCGAAAACCGGGCACTTAGTCCCTACCACCCGGCTCTGGAGGGTGAAGGGCTTTCCCTCTTGGCCAAAAGACCGTTGGCCAGACAGACCGTGACTCCACCAGGACTGCTAACCACGGCTTCCAGGCCTGGCCTGCGCACTTGTATACATAAGCACTTTCTATAAATGGCCATCAGCATACTGAAGACGGGCTAGAGAAACCACCTAGGATGAAACCATTTCCATCCCATCCGGCGACCTGTCCCAACTCCTCAGGCCTTTGGCATTCATGAACTGTCAATCTCTTCACTGAACATTCTTGTCACCTTCTTGCTCTAACCAAAACCCACCTCTCCTGTGGCCCTTCCTAGTGCGTAAATCTCCTTGCTCCTTGGTGCTGCTTCCAGACAACGCTCTCTTCCCCAACGTCCCCAGCTATGAGTCTTTTCATCGGAGTAGATGGTACCCTCCTTGGAAACCATCTGCTGGCCCAGATCACTATTCCTCACTTCTCCATGATTTTAGCTTCAGGTTCACTGCCACTCCCCCTGCTCCCAACTTCATTCTTGGTGACTTCCATATCCAGGGAGGTGATCCTTCCTTCTACCACCCCTGCCTCTCAGACCTGCCATCCTCTCAGCCCCTCCCTCCCGTGGTCACTCTGAGACCTTGTCTCCATGGCAGCCTCTTTAGAATTTCAGTCTCAGGCATCTCTCTACTCCCATCAGCTCTCCTTCCAGCTCTTTGCCTCCAGAGTCTCAAATCCCCACAATCCTTCCAAACCACTGTCATCTCCCATCCTAGGTGCCTACCTCCGTTTCACTTCCCCTCACTCCTCAAGTCCTCAGTTTTTCCTAGTCATTTACATTACTTGATTAATCATTAAAAACATTCTTTGCAGCCCTGGCCAGTTTGGCTCAGTGGATAGAGTGTCAGCCTGACGACTGGAGGGCCCGGGTTCGATTCTGGTCAAGGGCACATGCCTGGGTTGCTGGCTTGATCCCCAGTGGGGGGCATGCAGGAGGCAGCTGATCAATGATTCTCTCTCACCATTGATGTTTTAATCTCTCTCTCCCTCTCCCTTCCTCTCTGAAATCAATACAAATATATTAAAACAAACAAACAAACAAAAACATTCTTTGCATACACCCTTCCTCCTCTGGCTTCCTCTTACACGTGACCCTGTTTAAATTTAGCCCTCCACCAACCCTGTGCCTGTACCCACATAGTTTAAAGAGGTTAAAGAATAATACACAACTACACTGGCTGGTCACACTTCAAACCGATGAACTTGACCCTCAAACCCCTAAAGCTGCCTGGCAATAAGATTATGTTTCTCTTATCCACTTCCTATAGATAACTATTTCATACCTTTTCCCATCTCCTATCCCATCACTCTCTTCACTCTCTCCTTGCTTCTTATTTTGCAGAAATAAAAAGTGATGATGAGAGGCAAACTTCCACAGGCCTGCACTGCCCCATCCACCACCGGCCTGCCCTGGGCCCACAGTGTCTGCCCTTGTGTATGTCTACCCACTCCAGGCCGTGGTCTCACAGCTGTCCCTTTCTGCCGCATGTTCAGTTCCCCTCTGCGCTGGACCTTCCTGTCCGCCCACACAGGGTCATCTCTCTCATCTGAAAACAAACCCTCTCTTGACCCTACGACCCCTTCCAATTATGGCCCCATTTATTTGCTCCTCTTTATAATAAAACTTCTCAAAAAATTGTCTACACTTGCCGTCTCCATATTTTCTACTCCTGTTCTCTTACACCTCCTATAATCAGGCTCTGTGACTCTCCACCACCCTGAAATGTCAAGGTCACTAGTGACCCGCTGGGTGCTGAGCCCATAGCACTCTTTACTCCCCCTACACTTGGTGGGCCACTTCCCATCTGCCTGGGGGTTCCTCGTCAGCCTCCCTCTAATCTTGCAAAGTCAAGGTCCTGCCCTTGAGTCTCCTCTGTTCTCCATGAACACTCACTCCCTTAGAGATTTCATCCATTCTCATCACTGCTCACTTGGACCATCTCTCCCTGCTTCTTTCCCAATTGTTGGTTCCCCACAAGCAGCCGGTCAGGTGAGAATACAGGCTCCGGTCCCTCCCGTGGCTCACTCAGGATAAAGGCAAACTCCTCCCTGTGGCCCACAAGGCCCCATGTGATCTGCCCGCCTACGCCCCTGCCCTCCCCTGGCCCTCACTCACTGCCCAGTCACACCAGCCTCCACACCTCAGGGCCTTGGCATGGGCTGTTTCCTCCAAATGGATCTAGAGGATTTTTGCTCACCTCTGTATTGATTTCAAGTTTGTGCGCCAATGGCAACTTCTCCATGAGACCTTTCTGTCCACCTTATTTATAATTTCAGAGCCTCGTGACCAATCACATACTCTCCCTCCCCTTTTCCTTACTTTATACTTCTCTCAAGCTCTTACCACCTTCTAACACACTCCACACCTAAGTATGTATAATCTACTTGATTACCTTCCTTGTCTGTCTCCGTCTGTAGATACTGTAATCACTATGAAGGCAGAACTGTTGATTCCTTTGCATACTGCATGCCAGTGTCCACACCAGTGCCTAACACATAATACATGTTCAATAAAGATATTAAATGCATGAATGAGTCATCACATTAATAACCCACTACACAGATGAGGAAACTGAGGCACAGTGAGGCGAAACACCTTTATTTAACAGGAATTCAGTGATTAGCTGAAGACATAGTCAGAGAGTCATTTCACTTCCCCATCAGGGACAGAACGGTCTAATAATAAAGGCCTTGCGCCTGACACTGGTCGGGTAACTGAGTTGGTTTGAGCATCATTCTGATCCACCAAGGTGGTGGGTTCGATCCCATCAAGGTACATACAAGAAACAACCAATTAATGCATAAACAAATAGAACAACAATTCGACGTTTCTCCCTCTCTATCTCTCAAATCAATAATAATAATAATAAAGCCTTGTGTCTGGGTTTGAGTCCCAGCTATGCTTCCTGTCAGTTGCATGACCAAGGGTACGTCACTTAATCTCCATGTGCCTCAGTTTCCTCTTTTGAAAATGGGGATGTTAATAGCACCTACTTCTTAGGGTTGCGGTGATAACAAAATGGGGAATGGGGTAATATTTGTAACGTGCTTAAGTAAAACCACTGGGGTCTCATAAGTAACAGTGATAATCTATACTAATAAAAGGGTAATATGATAATTACAGCAGCTGTCTTCCGGACAGTGGCTGCCTGAGGCTCAGGCAAGCTACGGTGGCTGCAAGGGCTGAGGCTCAGGCAGCCGCGGCGGTGGCCAGCAGTGGCTGCAGCAGAGGTGTGATGGAGGTGTCGCCCTCCCCTGATCTGCGGTCGCCTCCCACAGAGGGAGGCCAGACTGCGGCTTAGGCCCGCTCCCCATGGGGAGCGAGTCTAAGCCGTCAGTAGGACATCCCCTGAGGGCTCCCGGACTGTGAGAGGGAGCAGGCTGGTCTGAGGGACCTCCCCAGTGCACGAATTTTTGTGCACCGGGCCTCCAGTAATTTAATATTAAGCACTAAATTATGTTAGCTACGATTATTATTACACATCATAAAAAGATGATGAGCAACCATTTAGTGATGATATTTTCATCTGGTGACATTTATTGGGCCCTTATTAAGCCACTGTGACATTTAAGCTGGATCATCTCACTGAGTCCCATCATCTTGTTTTAATGGCCAAAACGATCCTTGGAGGTTGCCCTGGGGGAGGAGGCTGCGATGATCTAATGCTTGTTCTGTTACCCAATGCCAGTAAGTGCTTGATTCCTGTCAGCTGTTAGATTTTCAGATAAAATGATTAAGATCTTTTAAGAAATAAGCCTGTCTCAGGCAAGGGGTCTGTGGACATGGCAAGAAGCCTGACACCTCTGGACCCCCGAGTGACTCAGTTGGGGAGACAGGCTTGAGTAACTAGAGTGCTTTGCGCCAGGTGGTCTTTAGCTGCCTTAAGAATCAGCTGCAATTGACAAGCAAGTCCACCAGCTTGCCCGCCGGATGTGAGATTCACCCGAGTGCAGCTGGCTCCCTGGGTGGGTGTTCCTTAGCATCACTGAGCACTGGGAGGATTCCAGAGCTGGGTAGCCCCTCCCAGGAGGGCAGGAGCCAGGGCCTTCACGTGATGTCCCGTATGAGCCTGGGCATAGGAAACTCTTGTTTGGGATGCTCTGCTGAGAGCCGCGAGGTGCCTTGCAGCCACCATATCCATATGGCTGATGCCAGCCACTGGCTGGGTCAAATGGGGCACGTAAGGCACGGCACCGCCTGCTGCCTAGTGTTTGGGGGCATACTAAGGGGTGGGGAGGTTATCTTATTTGTCGTCAGTGACTGGGAGATGCCACGGTATTGTTTCCAGAGACCCACGACTCTATAGCAGACGGTATCTCCCCCAAAACGGCGATAACAACACATCCTACCTAACACGCTCTTCCCGGACTTGACCGTTCTCCAGTGGTAAGTGGAGTCCACACCCTTCCCCTTGACTTGGGCCGGCCTTGGTGGCCGCAGAAATGACATTGCTCAGGGGTTTCCAAGACGGTCCTGTGACAGATTCTGCCTCTGCCTGCCAGGACGTGTGCCTCGGAGCCCGCCTGAGTGCAGCGGTGTGCTGCTAAACCGTTAACGGGCTCTCTAAGGGGAAAAGAAGTCTAAGTTTGTACGTTTGCTGGTTTCTGCGGGAAAACTACAACTGACCACGGCTCCCTGCCAGCCGCCAACGTGAAGTCCCTGAACGGTGCGGGGAGAAGAGTTACCCAAAATCCACGAGCCAGTGCGAGCCGCTCCAGCCTACCGCTGCCTGGCTCACCACTTAGGATTGGTTGCCCTGAAGTCACCATACTGGAGAGACCATGTGAAGAGAGGGAAGTGTCTGGAGAGCCTCAGATAGCTGGCTTCCCATCCCAGGTGTTAGACACAGGACTCAGTTTTCAGATGACCCAGCTCCCATCACTGTCTGATGGCAACTGCCCCTGAGAACTGCTTAGCTGAGCCAAGCCAACTCACCATACTTAAAAAGAGCCCTGGCTGGTGCTTAGTGGTTAGAGTGTCAGCCTGCACCCCGAAGGGTCACAGGTTCGATTCTCTTGTCCAGGGCAGGTGCCTGGGTTGCAGGTTTGATCCCCGCCCTGGTCAGGTATGTGTGGGAGGCAACCAACTGATGTGTCTCTCTCACATCAATGTTTCTCTCTCTTTCTCCCTCCCTTCCACTCTCTCTAAAAACCCATGGGAAAAATGTCCTTGAGTGAGGATTAACAAATTAATGTCACCGGAACAATGCGCAGTAACCTGCACTGCATGGGACGGGTACTCCCACAAAGGGCTGGACTGCCCCGATGCCAGGAGTCCCCAATAAGAAACAGAGGGTGCCCGACTGTAGACGTGCACCAAACTGGGTTCAAATCCTGGTTCTATCCACTTACCATCTTTGTGATTTGGGACAAGAAAAAAAAAATTACCTCTTTGGAGCCTGGTAAATGTAACTCAAGAATAGCATGTTTTTTTGTTATAATCAGAAATCTTTTTTTATTGTTTTTACCTGTTGCCTGTTCCATGGAACTAATTCTTGTTTTTAAATGCTTTTATGGATTTTAGAGAGAGGAAGGGAGATGATGAGAGATAAACAAACATCAATTGGCTGCCTCCTGCTTACCCCCGACTGGGGATCAAGCCCACAACTTGGGCATTTACCCTGACCCGGGAATTGAATCCACAACCTCTTGGTGCACTGATGACGCTCAACCAACTGAGCCACACCAGCCACGGGGGGCTAATTCTATCTTTCCCCCCTCCATTTAAAAAATTGTGGTAGCCTGGCTGGTGTGGCTCAGTGGTTGAGCACTGCTGACCTATGAACCAGGAGGTTACGGTTCGATTCCCAGTCAGGGAACATGCCTGGGGTGCAGGCTGGATCCCCAGTGCAGGGCGTGCAGGAGGCAGCCGATCAATGATTCTCATCATTGATGTTTCTCTCTGAAAAAAAAAACAAAAAACAAAACAACAAACATATATATATGTTGTAAAAAGGAAAAAAAAATTGTAAAGTTCACATAACATAAAATTTAGCATCTTGACCATCTTTAAATGAACAGTTCAGTGGTATTAAATTCATTTATAATCTGTGCTACCATCATCATCATCCATCTCCAGGATTCTTTTCATCTTTTGAAACACTAACTCCCCATTACCCCTTCCCTTTTGCCTCCTGTAACTATAAGACGAATCATACAGTATTTGTTCTTTTGTAAGAGGCCTATTTCTTTTCGCATGATGTCCTCAAGGTCCATCCATGTTGTAGCGTGTGTCAGTGGACAGAGCATCGGCCTGAGGACTGAAGGGTCCTGGGTTTGATTCCAGTCAAGGGCTCGATCCCTGGCCCTGGTCCGGGCACGTGTGGGAGACAACCATCCAATGTGCCCCTCTCACATTGTTTCTCTCTGTCCCTCCCCCTCCCTTCCACTCTCTCTGAAAATCAACACAGAGAGAGAAATATCCACAGGTGAGGATTAACAAAAAACAAGAAGAAAAGAAAAAGATGTAAAAAAAAAAAAAAAAAAAAAAAAAGAGCACTCCAGGCACCATTCAAGTGTCAAACTGGGCAGAGGTACAATCAGGGGGCGGGCTATGTGTGCGCACTCATTTATAAAATTCATCAGACCGTCCATTTGTACACGTCCTATAAAAGTTTACTAAGAATGATAATACAACGAGGTAGCCCATGGAAAGGAACAAAAGATGTCCGAAAGCCTCTCCCCCGAAGTTACCAACTAAAAAAGAAACTGCTGTAAACTCGTTAGAGTTCCCTTATTTCTCTTCTCAGCAGTTGCTCAAGTCGTGCAGGGCCAGAGACCTTTTTATGGTGACTGGGAAACTGTGCACAAAAATAACCCATGACTCAGTGAAGACACCGTCGACACGGTTTGTTTCTTTGCTCGTGGTGATACTCACAATAACCATTTTTTTATTTTTTAAGGCTCTGGGGATTGATGAGCTCAGCTAAGCCGTTCTAAGGGCTGCCATGCAGTTGCCCTCGGGCAGAGCCTGGGGCTGTGTCACCTGAAGGCTTACTCAGTCCTTTGTCTAACGCCTGGGGTAGGGAGACTATATATATTTTATTTTTTAAAATATATTTTTATTTATTTCAGAGAAGAAGGGAGAGAGAGAAATATTGATGATGAGAGAAACATCAATGGCTGCCTCCGGCATGCTCCCCACCAGGGATCGAGCCCGCAACCCGGGCACGTGTCCTTGACCGGAATCGAACCTGGGACCCTTCAGTCTGCAGGCCGACGCTCTATCCACTGAGCCAAACCAGCTAGGGCGGAGACTATATTTTTCCACCTCCACCTGGTCTCTCCAGCTAGACGATACTTTTCCCAGAGTATACACTTTTATACAATTAATACAATTTAATTTTCAAGGCTCATAATTCATTAAACTTTCATTTTACAGGATTGCTTTCACTTAATTTTATTAAGTTTTGCAACTTTATTTCAATCAATTTTTAAGTATTTTATTAATTTGATCAGCTGTTATAGAATAACTTATATGTAACTCAGATATTTATCAATGTGTTTTTTTAAAAATATATATTTTATTGATTTTTTACAGAGAGGAAGAGAGAGGGATAGAGAGTTAGAAACATCGATGAGAGAGAAACACCAATCAGCTGCCTCTTGCACAACCCCTATGGGGATGTGCCCGCAACCAAGGTACATGCCCTTGACCGGAATCAAACCTGGGACCCTTGAGTCCGCAGGCCGACGCTCTACCCACTGAGCCAAACCGGTTTCGGCTATCAATGTGTTTTTACTTGATGTGGTATTTATACATTTTAGTACTTAAAATGTCATTTCACTAACTTTTTATTTTGTTTTACAAATTTGGAAAACTAAAAAGTACTCACTGGCATTATCATTGTCTCCCCTCCCTTAGGAGTGTTTGTTCACTGTATAATTATTTCAACTTTCTGTGTGCTTGACAATTTTCATGATAAAATCATGGGGGTTAAAAGATCCAACTGGCAAAGATTCAATGTTCTAAAGCCTACTAGGGCCCTTCGGCAGAGGGCGGGCAGCATCTGAGGGTTTCTAGGACCTGGGTTACTGCCCCAGCAGGACAGGTGTTGCCAGAAGCTACCACTAGGGACGCAGGTGATGTGGGTTCAAGTCCCAGTTCTGCCTCTTCCCGGACAGGTTGTCTCTCAGGTAGGTATGCTGCTGACCTCCAAGTCTTGTCTGTAATACAGGAATAATATTGCCCTACCTCAAAGGGTTGATAGGAGCAGTGAAATGGACAAATGTGCCTAAACCTGCCCAGGACTCAAGGAATAAAACCCGATGGTAATAAAACAATGAATAAGTTTTAGCTCTTAGTTTGAGGATTTGATCATCTAAAATAATTAGGAACCGCCCTAGCCAGTTTAGCTCAGCGGATAGTGTTGGCCTGTGGACCAAAGGGTCCCAGGTTCAGTTCTGATCAAGGACACGTGCCTTGGTTGCAAGTTCCTCCCCTGGCCCGGGCCCTGGTCAGGGCTCGTGCAGAAGGCAACCAATCGATGTGTTTCTCTCACACTGACGTTTCTCTCTCTGTTTTTCTCTCTTCCACTCTCTCTAAAAATCAATGGAAAAATATCCTCAGGTAAGAATTAACAAAAACAAAACAAAACAAAAAAAAGGAACCTATGGTGAGACGCCCTCCATGGATTCATCGTGGGGACAGGGAAATGGGAGAGGGAAGTCAGTACCTAAACTTTGTCAAGTTCACCCATGTTGAACTTGAACTCCTGAGGGAGAATAAGTGAGCAAGCCACCAAGGCAATGCCCAGCAATACCCCCTGGAGACATATTCACCAGTGCAAGTGGTGGGATTTGGGGTGCATTTCTGCTGTGTGTGTGCGCATGTGCATGTCTTTCCATATATTTGGACAGGAGTCCTGTTTACAAAATGGGTACCTTAAAGAAGGAAATTACCTTTACTGGTGTATAATTTACATCCAGTAAAAGGCACACCTTGGAAGTGTATGGATTTGAGTTTGAACAGCTGGATACACGTGACTAGAGACATTTCTGTCACCACAAAAGGGCTGCTCCTTCACCGTCAACTCCAACCCCCACTCCAAGGCAACTACCAATCTGCTTTCTGTCACTATAAATTCTATTTTCTTTTCTAGAATTTCACATAAATGGAATCATATGGTGTGCTAGTTATCGATTTACGGCCTCACAGTATTGCCAGTTGCTAAAACTGGAGTTTGGCCCTTTCAATCTTTTTCCTTTGCGGACGGACGTAATGTTAACTTTTTCCAGTAGAGGGAGCTAGGGAGATGCTGCAAGAGGAAAGGGCTTTGCTTCTAACTTCCAGACACGGTTCCCCAGGGCAGGCGGCTTCTCCAGCCCAATCCCACAGTGTTCCTGCTTCTCCAGTGGCTGGCAGCCAGCACCTTCCTCAGGCACCCACCTCAGGCAGTTTCCTAGCCGAGTGCCTCTGGTGAGACACTTCTTTGTGAACTGTTTTCTCTAGCGCCCTGGAGAACTGACTTCTGGTAAGTTCCAGAGGGTGGATTCCAGCAGGTTCCACAAGTGCAGCACCACAGAGACTCCTTTGCCCTTTAGTGAGTCAAGGCCAAGGGTTTTCCTGTGAGATCAGGATCCTGGGATGTCATCGAGTTCTCTATCTTAGCTCTTAGGGTTAGCGACTGCTCCTTCTATCTGCTGTTTGTTTTCTTTAGCATTCCCTTTATTTCTTAGTAGCCAATCCCTCTTACTCCAATCCCCTGCTATAATGCATAATGTATATTTAGCATTCTCTCTTCAAATGACTGTGTGGGTTCAGGCTCCTGACTGGACCTGACAAATATAGTATACGCTTCCTGTCTTCTTTCCTTCACCATAATGTCTGCATGATTCATCCACATTGTTGCACGTATCAGTCAGTAGTCACTCCTTTTTATGGCTGAGTAATTAATATTCCAATGAACAGATAAACCAGCCTGTTTATCCACTCACCATGATGGGCATTTGGGTTGTTTCCAGTTTGGGGGGATTATGAATAAAACTGCTATGAACACTCATGCACAAGTGCTTATCTGTGTGGACACATGTTTTCTTTTCTCATGAGAAAATCCCTGGGAGTGGAATTCTTGGATCACATCAAAAAAACCCTAATAGTTTTTTTTTCAGCCTGACTGTGCCATTTGCATTCTCGTTGTCAATGTATGAGAGTTGCCCTTGTCAGCACTTGGTATTGTCAATCTTTTTTTTTTAATATATATATTTTTTATTTTATTGATTTTTCATAGAGAAGAAGAGAGAGGGATAGAGAGTTAGAAACATCGATGAGAGAGAAACATCGATCAGCTGCCTCTTGCACACCCCCTACTGGGGATGTGCCCACAACCAAGGTACATGCCCTTGACGGGAATCGAGCCCGGGACCCTTGAGTCCGCAGGCCGACGCTCTATCCACTGAGCCAAACCTGTTAGGGCTTGTCAATCTTTTTAATTTTAGACAGAATGGCTTCCTTTTCATACCTCTGGGAGGTGTTCCTCTACCTGACATTCTCCCTCATTCATTTTAACTCTTTGCTCTTGAACTGTAGTGCCCGGGCTGTTTCTATCCTGCAACAAATGGCTACATAAAAATCATTCAGTGAGATTGAAATCCTTTGCTCTTTAGAATTATTTGTGTGTTCCAAGAGTCAGTGTGGCTTCACCTTCAAGAAGGCAAAAGGAGCTCCTGATAATCAGGGCCTATACCGGTCTCCATGAGCCTGTGGGCAGATTTTAAAAAGGCAGCCCCCTTCTGAGTGACTGCGACCCTGGGGTGGCAGGGCCTGGTAATCGGAGCAAGGCCTGGATCTGAGCCTCCACTCCCACCACCGTCCCCAGCTAGTCTCACCATAACAACAGCTCAAAGTGCCTGGTCCTGTGCTGGATGCTCTCACATCAGTATCCCAGGAATCCCAAGTTCAAATGCCTACCAGACACAGGCACTGCTGAAACCGGTTTGGCTCAGCAGATAGAGCGTCGGCCTGCCGACTGAAATGTCCCAGGTTCGATTCCGGTCAAGGGCATGGACCTTGGTTGCGGGCACATCCCCAGTTCGGGGTGTGCAGGAGGCAGCTGATGGATGTTTCTCTCTCATCGATGTCTCTGACTCTCTATCCCTCTCCCTTCCTCTCTGTAAAAAATCAATAAAACATATTTTTTTTTTTTTTAAAAAAAAGGACAGGCACTATTCTAAATGAGGCGACGAGGTGGGAGGAACAGGGAGTGGCGGAGGCTCTGGCAAATGGGAGAGAACAGTCCACCTGGAGGCTGTGCCAATGCTCACAAGGTAGGAAGGCGGGCCCCGTTTGGCCACATCTTCCAGTTTTTCAAAAGAAACTGTAAATCCCAGTTTCTATTGAAATCACCCCATTTTTAAATGTTAGAAATGCATTTAAAAAGTTAAAGCCCAGTATGGGCCAGATAAGACATCTGCAGTCCCAGGAACAGACGAGGGTGGCTGCGTTGTGACTTCTGCATTATCCCAGTGGCCTTCACACCGGGAAGCAACCGAGACCCAGAGAGGTGCAATGACTCACGGGAGCTCACACAGCAGTCGGAAGCGGAGCGGGGCCTGGATCTGGGCAGTCTGCGCTCCCTCTCAAAGGGTATTTCTCTATGTACAGCAAAGAAATTAAACAGCAAAGTGAACAGGAAGAAGAACATTAACACAAAAGGAAACGTCGGTATATTTTTGAAAAACAGAGAGCAGACGAGTGTGGGGCTAGGCCAGAACTCAAGGAGGGGAGGAGGGGAGCCTCAAGGACTCCTAGAGGCCCTGAACCCAGAGTCAGAGGTTCAAGGGGCCTGGGCTGGGGTAGGCATACAGGTCAGGAGAGGGCAGAGTGAGGACAGAGGTTAGTCCATCTTTGAAAAAACTGTGCCTGATGGCTCCTCATCCTCTGCCACACATTCACACACAGGGAAAATATGAGATGATTGTTGTCGAGAGAAATTGCATGGAGCACACCAGCGAAGACTTATTCTCTCTGTGCTAACAAGTGCTGTCTCCAAACAGAGTCTCAGTCATCCCTTCGACTGCAGCAAGAAGCCCGGGAGGAAGCAGGGCTAGATTGGTAACAGCCCAAATCTCACAGCAGTGACTTTAAAATGTCCCCCAACCTGAAGAGGCATAATGATCTTAGTTATATGACATTTTAGAAAAGACCAACTATAGGGATGGAGAACAGATCAGTAGTTGGAAGATGTGAAGGGTGGGTATAATTGTAAAGGGAGCTTTTTTTTTGAAGTGATGGAATATTTATGTATCCTGATTGTGGTAATGGCTACATAAAAAATGAGTTAAAATTCATAGAAGTGGGGAAGAATAAAAATCGCTGCGGAGTATGTGGAAGCTACACTGACTCTCCCAGGGTCAAACTGGAATTACAACTAAAGTAGATAAAAAGAAACACCCTGAAAAGTCAACTGAAGACTAGCTGGAGAGAACCCTGATAACCCAGGACGGAAAGTGGAGACCGCACAGAGACTGGTAGGAAGAGCGAAGACGCAAAAGGGGTGGCTGGGCTCCCACAGACAGCAGCTGAAGTCCCAGAGGGATATCTCAGCTTTGGGGGGTTCCCAATGAGAATTCTGGGGTCTAATCCTCAAGCTGGGCTCACCACCCCAGAGAACCAGAACCGAGAAAGGTGCACACAGAACATCTGGCTGTGAGAAGCCGTAGGGTTGCTGCCTGCCAGCCAGAGACGGCTAGAAATGCAGGCATCCTCTTAAAGGGCCAACCCACAAGATTTCCTGTGCAGCCATTTACCTTGGGCTCCAGCCGTGGGAGGGCAGAGTGGACTGGAGCTGTGTGAGGACAGTCCAGGGTTGGGGGCCCTGGGGTTGGAGCTGGAAGGGCAGCCACCCCAGTTACCTGTGCCGAGTCATTCCCTCACGCTGCAGAGGACAGCTTTCTCCTATAGACCTTTGCTATCAAGGTGGCATTGGCCTGGGGGAAAGGCTATCTCCAACAAGGTTATCATTCAAAGTAGATGGTGAAATAAAGAGCTTTCCAGAAAAAAAAAAAAAAAGGCTAAAGGAGTACATCACCACCAAGCCAGCATTATAAGCAATGTTGAAGGGACTGCTGTAATGAGAAGAAATAGAGAAACCTAGGCATACAGAATTAAAATGGCAATAAATAAGTACCTATTAATAATAACCTTAAATGTAAATGGATAAAAATGCTCCAATCTAAAGAAATAGGGTAGATGAATGGATACAAAGACATGACCCAACTGTATGCTATCTACAAGAGACCCACCTCAGAACAAAAGACTCACACAGGAAGAGAGTTAAGGGATGGAAAAAATTTTTTGCAAGGAAATAGAAACGAAAAAGAAGCTGGGGTAGCAATACTCATATCTGACAAAATAGACTTCAAAATGAAGGCCATCACGAGAGACAACAAAGGTCACTACATAATACTACAGGGATCGATAAAACCAGAGGATATAACCCTGGTAAACATATATGCACCCAATATAGGAGCACCTAAATATATATAAAAAAACTTCCAAGGACTTTAAGGGAGAGATTGACAACAACACAGTCATAGTAGGGGACTTTAACACCCCACTGACTTCACAGGATAGATCTCCCAGACAAAAATTAACAAGCAAAGAGCCACTCTAAAGACAAACTGTATCAGATGGATTTATTTGACATATATAGAACATTTTACCCCAAAGCTACAGAATATACATTCTTCGCAACTGCACATGGGTCATGTAAGTTGTGAAACCATAAAAATCCTAGAAGAAACCATAGGCAGCAAAATCTCAGACATCTCTTGCAGCAATATGTTCACAGATACATCTTCTGGGACAAAGGAAACTAAGGAGAAAATAAACAAATGGCACTACATCAGAATAAAAAGCTTCTGCACAGCAACCAAATGAAAAGGGAGCCCACTGTAAGGGAGAACATATTTGGCAATGATTCATCTGATAAAGGGTTAATATCCAAAATATATAAGGAACTCATACAACTTAACAAAAGGAAGACAAACAATCCAATTAAAAAATGGGCAAAGGACCTAATTAGACACTTCTCCAAAGTCAACATACAGATGGCTAAGGGACATATGGAAAAATGTTCAAAGTCACTGATCATCAGAGAGGTGCAAATTAAAACAATGAAGTATCACCTCACACCTGTCAGAATGGCTACCATCAACAAATCAACAAATGACAAGCGTTGGCAAGGATATGGAGAAAAGGAAACCCTAGTACATTGCTGGTGGGAATGCAGACTGGTGCAGTCATTATGGAAAACAGTATGGAGTTTCCTCAAAAAATTCAATGTGGAACTGCCATTTGACCCAGTGACCCCATTTCTAGGAATATATCCTAAGAAACCCACAACACCAATCAGAAAGAATGTATGCACCCCTATGTTCATAGCAGCACAATTTACAATAGCTAAGATCTGGAAACAGCCCAAGTGCCCATCAGCAGATGGGTGGATAAAATAGCTGTGGTACATTTACACCATGGAATACTATGAAGCAGTAAAAAGGAAGGATCTCTTACCCTTGCGACAGCCTGGAGGGATCTGGAGAGTATTATGCTAAGCTAAATAAGCTAATCATAGAGAGACAAGTATCACATGATCTCACTCATATGTGGAATCTAACAAACAAACAAACAAACAAAAAAAACTGATGTACGAAATAGATCCAGAGACACAGAAGAACAGAACAGACTGCAGAACCTCAGTCTCCCTTCCTCAGAGGGAAGGCGGGGGAGGGTGGGTGGGTGGGAAGAGATCAAAGACCTTATATGCATATATGCATAACCCAAGGACACAGACAATAGGGTGGTGAAGGCCTGGTGGGCAGTGGGGGTGGGCCCTGCAGATCATGGAGCTGGTCCTGGGTACACTTAGATTTGAGAAGATACTCAAAACAAGAACAAGATACTAGAAGAGGAAGAATACCTTCAGGAAGAAAATAAATTCCAAGAAATAGATTGGATGCATTAGAAACAGAAAAAATGCTTCTCTCAAAAGGGGGGCAGGGATGATAAAATTAAAGCTATGAGAAATTTCAGGAAAAAACAAAAACTAAGAAATTTTGTGTGTGTGCGTGACAAGGACATTTATCAATAGCCTCTTAGCATAAATACCGTCTTTTCAATAGTCCTAGGAAATCTATATGCGAAAAGATGAATTGAGGCCTTTACCTCACACCAAACACAAATATCAATTCAAAATGATTCATAGCCCTGGCTGGTGTGGCTCGGTTGAGTGTTATCCCGTGAACTTGATGTTTCGGGAAAATGAGACATTTTTAGGGGGCTAGCAATCTGAATCGGAGCCATTAACCTAATGCACATTCTTGTTAGCCTATAGTCTAGTCACTGCCCCTTTAATTATCTGGTCCTGCAAGACTTGTTTGCCTAAGTACTACTCCCATTTTAGAGAGGCCATAAACCACCCCCAGATGAAGTTATCAGTGCTGGCGCCAGGTCTTTGGTTGTGGTCTCAAGGCCCCAACACCTGGGCCTTTTTGCAAAGCCCGCGAAAGGTCCGGAAGTATGATCCATATTTGGGGGACGAAGAAACCAAAGGGGTATAAAAGGAAAGCTTCCTCCGTATTGGGGGACTCAGGATTTGAGAGAAACAGTCTCCCCTGAGTCCTGTACCGGCCCCTGTGAAATGTCTGGAAATAAATGGTTTTTCCTGTGCCTCCGATACTCCTGCGTATTTTTCTGGTTGCCTGGTAAATTCTGTAACAAACTGAAAGGTCACTGATTTGATTCTCGGTCAGTACACATGCCAAGGTTTTGGGTTTGATCCCCTGTATGGGTGCATACGGGAGACAGCTGATTTATGTTTCTCTCTCTCTCTCTCCCTTCCTCTCTTTCTCTAAAAAAAAAATCAATAAAAACATATGTTTTTTTGTTTGTTTTTGTTAATCCTCACCCAAGGATATTTTTTCCATTGATTTTTAGGGGGAGTGGAAGACAGAGAGAAACATCGATATGAGAGAAACACATCGATTGGTTGCCTCCTGCATGAGACCCCACCAGGGTCTGGGCCAGGGAAGAGCCTGAAACCAAGGTACGTGACCTTGACTGGAATCGAACCCCTGATCCTTTGGTCTACAGGCTGACACTTTATCCACTGAGCCATACTGGCTAGGGCTAAAAACATATTTTTAAAAAATGATTCATAGCTCAGCTGGCATGGCTCAATGGTTGAGCACTGACCTATGAATCAGGAGGTCACGGTTTGATTCCTGGAGAGGGCACAGGCCTGGGTTGCGGGCTCGATCCCCAGTGTGGGGTGTGCAGGAGGCTGGCGATCAATGATTCTCTCTCATCATTGATGTTTGTATCTCTCTCTCCCTCTCCCTTCCTCTCTGAAACTAAAAAAAAAAAAAAAAAGTTCATAGACCTAAATATAAGTTAAAACTCTTTAAAGGTTTTAGGAGAGAACAGGAGAAAATCTTATGATCTTGGGTTAGACAAAGATTTCTTAGATACAACACGAAAAGTATCTTTAATAATAAAAGCGTAATATGCTAATTACATTGGACGTCCTTCAGGACGAAGCCAGGGTGGTGGGGGCCAAGGCAGAGGCAGCCACAGCAGCAGCAGGGGCCAAGCCCCTTGCACAAATTTCGTGCAACGGGCCTCTAGTAATTAATAAAAGAAAAACATGGATTAATTAAACATCGCCGAAACCGGTTTGGCTCAGTGGATAGAGCATCGGCCTGCGGACTCAAGGGTCCCAGGTTCGATTCCGGTCAAGGGCATGTACCTTGGTTGCAGGCACATCCCCAGTAAGGGGTGTGCAGGAGGCAGCTGATTGATGTTTCTCTCTCATCGATGTTTCTGACTCTCTATCCCTCTCTCTTCCTCTCTGTAAAAAATCAATAAAATATGTTTAAAAAAAAATTTAATTAAACATCATCAAAATTGGCCGAAACCGGTTTGGCTCAGTGGATAGAGCGTCGGCCTGCGGACTCAAGGGTCCCAGGTTTGATTCCGGTCAAGGGCATGTACCTTGGTTACGGGCACATCCCCAGTAGGGGGTGTGCAAGAGGCAGCTGATCGATGTTTCTCTCTCATCGATGTTTCTAACTCTCTATCCCTCTCCCTTCCTCTCTGTAAAAAAAATCAATAAAATATATATTTTTTAAAAATAAATAAACATCATCAAAATTGAAAACTTCTGCACTTCAAAAGACACTTTTAAGAAAATGAAAAGATGAGCTATGGGTTGGCAGAAAATATTTGCAAATCATATATCTGAGAAAGGACTTGTATCTAGAATATATAAAGAGCACTTAAAATTCAATAAGACAAACAAACCAATTAAAAATGGACTAAGAATTTGAACAGACATTTCACCAATGAAGATATACAAATGATTAATAAACACATGAAAAGATGCTCAACATCATTAGTCATTAAGGAAAAGCTAATTAAAATAAAAATGAGACACCAGCCCAGCCAGTGTGGCACCTATGCACCAAGAGATCACGGTTCGATTCCCGGTCAGGGCACAGGCCTAGGTTGCAGGCTCGATCCCCAGAGTGGAGTGCACAGGAGGCACCCGATCGATGGTTCTCTCTCATCACTGATATTTCTGTATCTCTCTGAAATCAATAAAAATATATTTTAAAAATATGAGACACGCCTTCATGCCTACTTAGAATGGCTAATGTTCAAAAGGTTGGTGAGGACACGGAGAACCCGGACCCGCACACATTGCTGGCAGGAACATAAAATGGTATAGCCACTTCGTAAAACGGGCAGTTCCTTTAAAAGTTGAATGTTAAAAAAAAAAAAAGTTAAACATAAACTTATATTGAAACCCAGCAATTCTGCTACTAGACTATCTACCTACCCAAGAGAAACGTAAGCATATCCAAACAGACTTGACTGAAGCATTGTAAATCTGGAAACAATCCACACTGTCCATCAACTAGTGAGTGGGTAAGTAAGCTGGAGTCCACCCATACAATGGAATATTACTGCTGAGTAATACAAGGAATAAAGCACTGCTACATGCTACAATATGAATGAACCTCAAAACAGGATATATGCTGTTAAAGAAGCCTCATACTGTATGATGTATTTACATGAAACTAGAGGCCTGGTGCATGAAATTCATGCACAGGGCTTGTAACCGCTCACCTGCCTGCCTGATCGCCCCTATCCACCCCCCTGCCAGCCTGACCTGATCACCCCTAACCGCCTCTGCCTGCTGGCCTGATTGCCCCTAATTGCCCACCTCGGCTGGCCTAGTCGCCCCTAACTGCCCCCCTCTGCCAGCCTGGTTGCTCCTAACTGCCCCCCCTGGTGACATGGTCACCCCTTACTGACCCCCCCCTGCCAGCATGGTTGCCCCCAAATGACACTCCTTCCAGCCTGGTTGCCCATAACTGCCCCCCTGCTGGCCTGGTCACCCCTCACTGCCCCCTGCTGACCTGGTTGCCCCCAACTCCCCCCCTGCTCACCTGGTTGTCCCTAAATGCCCCCCCCACCAGCATGGTTGCCCCCAACTCCCCCCCTGCTCACCTGGTTGTCCCTAAATGCCCCCCCCACCAGCATGGTTGCCCCCAACTCCCCCCCTGCTCACCTGGTTGTCCCTAAATGCCCCCCCACCAGCATGGTTGCCCCCAAATGCCCCCCTGCCAGCCTGGTCACCCCCAACTGCTCTTCCCCATTGGCCTTGTCACCCCACACAGCCTGCTGTTCAGTCATTTGGTTGTCCCTCACTGCCCCCCCCCTCACCGGCCTGGTCACCCCACGCAGCCTGCTGTTCAGTTGTTTGGTCATCCCTCACTAACCCCCCTGCCAGCCTTGTCAGCCTGTGTTCGGTCGTCCATCTGGTTGTTTCAGTTGTGATGGCCCCTGGCTTTTTATATATTAAGATGTCCAGAAAAGACATATCTAAAGATACAGGAGGCAGATCAGTAGTTGCTTGGGGCTGGGCATGGGAACTGAGAGTGACCACAATTAGGCACAAGGGGTATTTTGGAGGTGATAGAAATGCTCCAAAACTGTGGTGGTGGCAGTACAAATCTGAAAATTCACTGAAAATTACTTAAAATGTACACCTAAAAGGGCTGGATTTTATGGGATGTAAATTACACCTCAATAAAGCTGTCCAAAAAAACCCCTGCAAATTTTATACAGTTAAAGCATATAGGCCTGGGCAGTGTGGCTCAGTGGTTGAGCATCGACCTATGAACCAGGAGGTCACGGTCCGATTCCTGGTCAGGGCACATGCCTGGGTTGCGGGTGGAGCATGCAGGAGGCAGCTGATCAATGATTCTCTCTCATCATTGGTGTTTCTGTCTCCCACTCCCTTCCTCTCTGAAATCAATAAAAATACAGGCAGTTCTCAGGTTACGTTGGACTTGACTTACATCGTTTCGTGGTTACATCACCATCTCCCATTTATTTATAAAAAAAAAAAGTTCCATTTCAATGTATGTACATATGTGCTTTATGTTTTTTATTATTTATTTACCACAAGTAAAGGTCAGGAATCGTTACCTTTCTTTTAAATATTTTTACTGTGTCACTTCATGACTGCTGTGTATGTGCTCCATGTGAGTGACGTAGGTGCTTCTGTAGGGGGGTTCCGACTTACGGCGAAAATCACGTTACGTCGCGCCGTAGGAACAGATCTCCGACAGAACCCGAGGACCGACTGTATATTTTTAAAAAAGCATGTAAGACTTACATATGGTAACAGAGCAGACAGTAGATGTTATCAGTCTTGACAATGTGCAAGCAACTGCATAACCAACAAGACTGGGAATGAGAGGTGGGGGGAGGGGCCGCCAAGAGGCAAGGCTCACCTACGTTATATCGCCATGGGAATCAAAAGCTGCCAGAATAAGAAGAAAATCAGACAGTGAAGCATAAAATGTAGTTACAAAGGTCAATAAGAAGTTATCTAAAAAAAAAGTACAATTATTAAAAATGGGTGGAATGATGAGGCAGGGAAAGATGCAGTGGGTTAAGTGCCATCTTTCAGAGCAGACAGTAATAGGTGGTTTGGAATGTCTCTCTGTTTCTCTGTCATTTCACTGTCATTACCCTCTCATTACCCAGCTGCCCTTTGGGCCACAGTGTGGGTGAAGTGGAGGCAAAGTGACTTCGGCTTTTTGTTATATTCTAATTTGAAGGTAATGAACATCGTGTGTAATGAAGATCAAGGTCTGGCCCTCGACAAACGTTCGCTGCCGCTGTGACCCTGTTACTATGATTAGCAGTTCAAGTCCAGCGATGGGACTGCAGTCCTGCGGCGCGGTGTGAGGGATCCGGCAGCCACTGCAGCCTTGATGAGAGGAACGTGGGCCCGAGGAAGGGGAGGCATGCTTAGGAAGGAATGGGATAAGACAGAGCAGAGCACAGTCATCTGAGGAATTTTAAAAAGGAAAAATGCCCTGGGTGGCGTGGCTCAGTTGGTTGAGCGACATCCCATGCACCAAAAGGTCATCTGTTCGATTCCTGGTGAGGGCACATGCCAGGGTTTTAGGCTCGATCCTCAGTAGCGGGTGTGCAGGAGGCAGCTGATGGATGTTTGGTGTTTCTATCTCACATGGATGTTTCTCTCTCCCTCTCCCTTCCTCTGTCTCTCAAATCAATAAAAACATCCACCTCTAGGAAAAAGAGGGAAGAGCCCCACAGCAGGCAGGATGGTGACAGCAGTTAGTAGCAGGGGAGCAGACTATGGTAGTTAAGGAAAAGCCTTCACAAAATACAAACAGCTACTGTTAACTGCGCACCCCCCCAAGAGGTAGACACTATTTTTCAGTTGGGGAAACTGAGGCTTGGAAGAGGGACTCAACAGATCCAAGGTCCAAGCCGGTGGCAGAATCAGGATTTGGAGCTTGGTGTGGAGGGCTGGGTCTGTGCCACTGTGCACATACCTTCATTTCTTTCTTAGTTTCTAAATTGTCTTTATGTTCCCCAAATTTTTACCATAAAAATTTCATCGTATGTGAACATCCATTTTGTCCTATTTGCTTTCTCTCTCTCTTTTGATGAACTCTGAAATACTTCCGCATGCATCTTCTAAAAAAGAATAAGGGCTTTCTATAAGTCTACACCAGTGATGGGCAACCTTTTGAGCTTGGTGTGTCAAACTTCGCCAAAAAACTGAGCATAACTCGGGTAGTGTGTCACTTTGAGGAAAAAAACATTATTTCACAAATGTTTCATCCTCGGCATGCGGCCGCCTCAGCGGCCGCGTGTCATCAGAAATGGCTACGCGTGTCAGTGCTGACACGCGTGTTAGAGGTTCGCCATCACTGGTCTACACTGTGATCCCATTTAACAACAACAAGGGAAATGCATTCTGCCTGCTAATCGTCAGCCCATGGACCATTTTCCCCGTGGTCCCAAGGTTTTGCTTCTTCCTAATAAGGTCCGGGCCTCACACAGTGTTGGGATGGTTTTGTCTCCTTAATTCCTTTTAATCTGAAACACTGCCCTGCCTTTTCCATTTTTTCCTAAAGAGATTCTATTATTCTTATCATAGGAAAAAAAAAAAAGGCAGACTCACTTCGGTTTGTGAACCATATGTCTAAATTGACTGAATAAAAAATAGTATTTAGGGGGGTGAGGGCATGTGTGGGGAGGGGTGTGGGATGGGAATGGGGGGACGAGGACAAATATGTGATACCTTAATCAATAAAGAAATTAAAAAAAAATAGTATTTAAGTAAATATAAAAATTTTATTTGAAAAAAATATTTTTATGAAAAAGTATTTTTTTAAGCAGACTCCTTAGCCAGGCCTCATAAAAATGGAAGCCAACAGATCCTATATATATATTTAATGGAACAAGAAATACCAGTTTAAAAAATTAAGTTTGTCACAAAAGTGGCCAACAGAGAAACTAAAAGAATGCTGTGATATAGAGGGGGAAGACGCTGTGAGGGATGAAAGCTGTCCCATCTATTTTTAGCAAGGGATTAGTGGCTATCGTCTAAAAGTTGATAAATAAGAAATAATCCAAGAATTTGCTTTAGAGATTTGGAAATAGCTCCCAGAGAAATAAAAAGCTGAAAAGGGTTTAAAGCGATGCACCACGGATCACAAGCTAATTTTGCCATTTTTGAAAAGTAATTTAATTTTAAAAAATATTAATTGGCTGTGGGGAGCTTTTTTTTTTTAAAAAAAATATTTTATTGATTTTCTTACAGAGAGGAAGGGAGAGGGAGAGAGAGTTAGAAACATCGATCAGTTGCCTCCTGCACACCCCCCCACTGGGGATGTGCCCGCAACCAAGGTACATGCCCTTGACCGGAATCGAACCCGGGACCCTTCAGTCCACAGGCCAACGCTCTATCCACTGAGCCAAACCGGTCAGGGCTGGGGGGAGCTTTTTAAGGAACTTATTTTCATGCCAAGCTTTGTTACTGTGTGTTACTGGGGCATTAGAAAAAGTTGGATTTATTTTAAAAGTAGGCTCGTAACACGGCAGTCTTTCCGTCAGGGGTAAACAAACGCGGTCTGAAGTCGACAGAACAACACGTGGCGTGAAAAACACGCCGAACGAGGAACGCGGCTGCGTGGAGGGGCGGCGGCTGGGGACACGCTGCGGCCCCGTCGGGCTCCGGCCCGGGTGCGCGGGGCCGCGCCGGAAGGGGAGCCCCAGGCGGCCCAAAGCCGTGGGCTTCCCGCGGCCGGAGCCGAGTGGGCCGGGCGTCTGGGCCGGGACTGACGTCACGGGGCCTCGGCGGCCGCGGGGTGCAGGGACCGGGGCTCCGGAGGGCCCGCTCCGGAACCAAAGCGACCCGGGGCGCTGCGGCGGGCGCGGTGGGGCCCTGGGCGGGACGGGGCACCAGCGAGCGGCGACAGCGGGGGCACGGGCTCCCGGAGGCCCCGGGGCCTGGGCGGAAGTGCTTCCCGGGGCGCCCCGTCTGCGTGGAGACGGGTCCGACCGGGGTCCCTACCTGTCCCGGCGCTGACCTGGCGGCCCGCTCGGAGATCCCCTTCCCCACGGAGCTCCGGGAGGCAGTCGGGGGGCTCACCGGGGTCGGCGCCGCCCCGGAGGCCCGGCCGGCGGGGTGGGCAGGCGGTCCTCTCCGGGGGTGGGTGGCTGGCGGAGGTCGGCGCCGGGGGCCGGCGGCTCTGAGACCCGGCGGCGGGCGGGAGCGGCGGCGGGGCGGGCTCAGGCGGCGCAGCTGCGGTGGGGAGGGCAGGCGGGCGCGGGACCCAGCCCCGCCGCTCCGGGTTTGGGGGCCCGGCCCTTGGGGAGCTGACACCTTCCCCAAGGGGTCCCCGGCGGTTCGGGCGCCCGGCGCACTCCTCTGCGAGAGTCCCACCTCCCGGAGCACCCCGCCGCGGGAGTGGTCCGGGCCGCCCTTCCCCCCAAATCCTCCTCTGTCCAGCCTCCCGCCCACGGCCGCCGCCGCCATTCAAACCTTCAGAACATCTGTCCCACCACCTGTCCGCGACTCCGACCCGGGCCCATGAAAACACTGGGACCGAAGTTCCCGTCCACGAGTATCTTCAGGGTCTCCCCCGCGGAGAGTCTCAGAACCCCGCGCCCCCAGTGGAGAACTTGGACCTTCCTCTTCGGCTGTGAAAATCGAACCGTTATTTGAGAGATGCAATATGAAACGACTACTTTTTAAACATTGTAACTGCTTCTGGATCAGCAGAGTGGTTATCTTTTCCCACACTGAAAAGCTGTCATTTTCTGGGCATGACCTGATAGGCCCATGACTCCAGCCTGTGATATAATTACTTAGGACAAATAAAATCTTTATCAATGGCTTCCAAGTATTCCACAGAAGCCCACAGTTCTAATACGGGTTGCCCTTTTTAGAAAGCAGTCCTTGAAAGGTACCATTAATAGTCATTACCATTTACAGGATGCCCACGATGATACAATTTGTAATAAAAATATATATATTTGGTCTTCATCTCCCATTCCGGGCACAGAGCTCCTGCTGATAGCAATAAAGGCATCTTTTGTTGTGTTAATGACATGACATTTGGGAAGACCTCAGGTAACCTAAGTTTGGGGGCTGATTTCTTGGGGGCTCAACCAAGTGATGAGAGGGTTGGAACCTTCAGTCCCATCCACTCCCCAAGCTAACTTCAGAGGAGGGGAGAGGAACTGGAGGTGAAACAATGGGCAATGATTTAATCAGTCGTGACTATATAAGAAACCCTCCTTGAAAAGAACAGGATTTGGAAAGCTTCTGGATTGGTGAACACATGGAGATGTGGGGAGAGTGGTGTGCTTAGAGCAGTTATGGAAGTTCTGAGTCCTTTCCCCAAACCTTGCACTATGCATCTGTCTGTTACCGAGTTATATTCTTTTATAATAAACCGAATATTGTGATTAAATTTAAAAAAAAGCCCAGACCTGTTCTTAAATTGAACCTTTAAACCACCTGTCCTACTTTATTTTTTTTAAAAAAATTTTTATTGATTTTTGTAGAGAGGAAGGGAGAGAGAGAGAGAGACAGAGAGACATGGATGTGAGAGTGAAACATCAATTGGCTGTCCACTGCACTTCCTCCACTTGGGATCAACCCAGCAACCCTGGGCATGTGCCCCGACCCAGAATCAAACCTTTCTGTGCATGGGAAGATGCCCAACCAACTAAGCCACACTGGCCAGGGCACCACACATCCTACCTCTGCCCTTGGGCCTTTGAAGTTCATTCTGATTGCCCTAGATTGATCAAGGGACCTCAAGGGACTGATCTTAGACATTCCAGAGCCAAGTCTTCTGCATGCCAGGCCTCTCACACTTAGTAAATCATTGCCAGCCAGTTCCCCCAGCACACCTTCACATCAGGCACTGTGCCAAATGACCTCACAAACGCCTCTCCTGGGAAACTGAGGCTCAGAGATACTCTATGGACCCAGTGCAAGTCGCTTGCTTTGTGGGTCACACCACAAGAAAGGATTTGAGCAGGAAGTCCTCAGGTTCCCTTCCTTAATACCCTAAACAAGGCATCACAGCGCCATGGCGAGGAGGGCATGATATCTTGCATCTGCCAGTAAATGGTACCTCTCTCTCTTTTTTTTAAATCTTTACTATTGAGAGTATTACAGATGTCCCTCTTCCACCCCCCACCCCCACCTTGCTTCTCACAGGCGGCCTCTGCAGAGACAATCTCCCTCCCGATTACAAAAGCATCACACATGGGTGTCGGTCCAGCCAGTTCCGCGCCTCCACCCCAACTTCCAGTCTCAGAGTGCTTTCTTCTTTACTTTTCTACTGTAGGCCTTGTATTCAGCCAGCTTTCCAGCGGTTCTGGATGATGGTTGTTCTGTATTTTGGTTGTAATTTTGATGTGGTTGTGGGAGGCGGCGAGTACAGGCGTTGACCTACGCTGCCATCTCTCACCGGTACTTCTCATTGTACCAACTGCCCTTTGAAGCATTTTCTACTGCAGGTTGTAAAATTACTGTTTTTAGTCAGGTTTTTAGTACAGATTCACACACAGTGCCTTATCTGAAAGGCTTAGGGATAGATGGTTTGATTCTGTTTTTCTTTTAATTTTAGAACGTTTCAATATTCCCAGCAGGGCCGGTAGCACTTCATTATCACATGATACTTCTGCTTCAAAGCATGTGTAGAGAGGAAAACACACTTAGTTATAAATAACCTGAGATCAGTTCAGTCAGGTCTTACTGCTTAAAGAGTTTGGGGGTCTAATTTATGAAGAAACGTTGTGTTTGTGGATAAGAGATTGTATGCCTGCCAGTGCGATGATTTTTTAAAAAATTGATAGTATTTATTATTAAGCACCTGCTGTGAAACAGACTACATAGAGTCTGTAGGTTCACAGGCACTAAACAATCTATTTTAACAAATAATACCTGTGCATTACAGATAAATTAGGAAAAACACAGGGGTCCCAATAAAAGAAATAACTGGATTGTGAAAGGATGCTAAAACCATTTGATTAACACTCAGCAGACGACTTCTTCATTACCAAGGGAACAGATGTACCTACCTGGTGTGTGTAAGAGGGTGTTTTCTGGCAGACACCTTCTTCTTCTTTTTAAAAAAAATATATTTTTATTGATTTCAGAGAGGAAGGTAAAGGGAGAGAGAAATAGAAACATCTACACGCCCCCACTGGGGATTGAGCCCAGAACCCAGGCAGGTGCCCTTGACCGGAATCGAACCTGGGACCCTCCAGTCCATAGGCTGATGCTCTAGCCACTGAGCAAAACTGGCTAGGGCAGATACCCTCTTCTTAACTAAGTGGTCAAACAGTATCCCCAATAGTGGGACAACCTGATATCAAGTGTCTCTTGATATGATACTATAGGAAGTACACAAAATTGCCTATGCACATTTTTTTTTAAGTTAAATCTCCACTTAAGAATGAGGAAACAATCAGACTTTGAAAATGGGGGATATACCCAAAATAACTAGCCAGGACTTCTCAAAAAAGTCACTATATGAAAAAAAAGAGAGACCACGGAGACATAACAACCAAATACACTCCATGCACCTTAACTGGGCCCTGAATTGGCCATTTACTTTGGGTGCACGCTTGCTCAGTGCTCAGTGCTGGTTTTCTTCTCCCGTCCGGTGCTCCTGGCTTGCTTCTTGCCGTTCACAAATGACAGACAAGGCTGTAGGTGATGGGGGTGTGGTTCCCGGTATAAACGTTGGACTGTTTTCCCTCCAGGCTTCTGCCCTGAGTTGGAGCATGAATGGGAGCGTTGTGCCTGGGTGTGGGCTTGCCCACAGTCTGGCTTCGCATGTCGGTGGGTGAGAGGCCAGCCTCCCCCCCCCCCCCACCCCGCCCCGCCCTTCTGGCTGCTCCTCCCTCCCTCCACAGTGCCAGAATAGGACTGGCTTTTTTCAGAAGCCAGTGCCCACCCTGTTACCACCTCGTGCTGTCGGAGAGCTGGGTCTCTTTAGGGAACCGCCCAGTGGTCCTTGTTTCCTGCGTGTGAATGTTGAGTGGCAGGGGCCCTGGGCAACGGGAGAGAAAGGGTGCAGGAAGCTCCCTGCAACACAGGTGGTGCTGGGCTCCCCTTCCCTGTAGTCCTCTCCTGAATGCAGTGACCTCCTCTGGTTCACGTCCCCAAGCCTCTGGTAGGTTTGTCTGCCAGAAATGTGTGGGAATCTCTCAAGTGTGGATGGTCTCTAGTGAGCTGAATAATCATCCCCCAAAGATATCCAGGGCCTATTCCTTGGAACCTGTGAATGTGACCTCACAGGGCAAAAGGGACGTTGCAGATGTATCGAGTTAAGGAAATCGAGATGGGGAGGTTGTCCTGGATTATCTGGGTGGGCCCTGAATATACTCACATGGTCCTCAGAGAGGGAGCCAGGCGAGGGCAGTCAGAGGGCAGTGTGATGCAGGGCAGAGAATAAAGGTGGCCACTAGAAGCTGAAAAAGGGCCAGGACTTGGATTCTCCACTCAGCAACTCCGACGGAAACCCAACCCTGCCAGCACCTTGGCTTTAGCCCAGTGAAACTGGTTTTGGACAGTAAAAGAGTAATTTTGATGTTTTAAGCCATTGAGTTTATGGTAATTTGTTACAGTAGCAATAGGAAACTTAAGGCTGTCTCCTCCCCAACCTCTTTGCCATTATCAGCGGATTCCCCTTTTTTATTCCATTATTGTATACAAATGAGAGTGTGTGTCTTCTAGGTTGCTAAGACCGTGGGCTCTGGGGTCAGACTTTATCTTCTGGTGACAGCTCTGATTCCTGAGAGACCCGAGGTGAGACACGTTGTTGTCTGGCTGTTGTCAGTTTCCTTACTGTGATAGATCCTCCCTTCCCCCAACTGATGGACGGAGCATGACGTAAACTCCACCTGCAATTGTCAAAGATCACATTAAATCCCTCCGGGACAGGATTGACCAAAGACGACACAACCAGCTAGAAGGGGGGTACGCCATTTTTGGATCACTTACTCCATGGCTCCTCCCACTATTAGGCCCACTGGTATCTATACTCTTAATTTTGCTCTTAGGCCCATGTCTCATGCGTTGTTTCACTAGTTTCTTGCAGAACAGAATGCAGGCCTTCACCAACCAGAAGGTGGGAGAGATCTATCTGGCCCTGAATTCAGAACCTAACACCAGAATAATTGAGACCCCGGGTAGACGCCCCTAACGACGCCCCCTCTCAGCAGGAAGTAGCTATGGAAGACGGACCTTCATCCCCTGACCCTGCCCGGACTCTCAATTTTTTTTAATATTAGCAAAAGCCTGGAATGATAGATCCTCCCTTCCCCCAACTGATGGACGGAGCATGACGTAAACTCCACCTGCAGCCGGACATTCCTGAACACCTTATATGGACTGTACATTGAACTACCAATCAGCACCTGCCGTATACCCTAAGCCCCCAATTCCTAAATCCCTAGGCCCCTAACCATGTACCTCACGTGAAACCACCAATCAGCGTGGGCTGAGTACCCTAAGCCCCGTCCCCTCCTTCCTCCCCTCAAAAGGTGCTCTCACCCCCGGCCTGTCCCTTTTCCCTTCTGGAAGACGTCCCGGCAGGGTGATCTCCAATAAAGCCTGTGTCCTGGTATCCCACGGTCTCCGGCCCTCTGTTTAATCTTTTATACTGAGTGAGGGTCAAATTGGCAATGCAGAAGTCAGGGCCCGGCAGCCTCCAGCTTATATCACAGATATGTCCTGTTTAGCTTTCAGTGTTTTAAATTTCTCTCTGTATTTATTTTGAATCAGATACTATATATACATTGGATAAAAATGTAAAAGTATGATGGCCCTGGCTGGTGTGGCTCAGTTGGTTGGGTGTTGTCCTGTACATTGAAGAGTTTGATTCCCAGTCAGAGCGTGTGCCAGGGTTTTGGGCTCGATCCTTGGAGGAGGGCGAGCGAGAGGGAGCCAATCCATGTTACATCAATGTTTCTTTCTCTCTAAAAATCGATTATAATATTAAAAAAAATTTTAAATATGAAAAAGGTGTCCAGGGCTAATTACTCTTCCACCACTGCCCTCAGCTACCCCAGCTTTTGCCTCCATTCTGACATGTTCTTGCAGAGGTTTTTTTATTTTTTATTTTTTTTTGTAACCCGAGGTAAGGATGAACAAATTTGTCACATTTTCTCCTTTGCCAAATTTTCTTAAACATTGCAAATAGTGCTTTACATACCAATATCCCAAATGTCTTAAATATAACACAAAAATATTAATTCTTTTGTGGGTTTGGTTGACTTTCTCTCTCTATTTAATTGTATGCCTTTCTCTCTTACAACTGGGCCTCCAAAGACACTCTCTAGGAGAATTTTACCAGTGAGGCGAGGTTAATTCTTGGCCTGGGGTTTGGGATTGGAAGGGAGCTCTGACTTTCTAGTTATGAAACAAGAGTCCTTTTACAATAGCTACCATGACAAAGGGGCTTCACGGCTACAATATCTCAGTCGTCTGGCCCGAGTCCCAGGTCTGGGGAAGCATTACCTCACCGGTGTACCCTTTCACAGCCAGTGAAATCAGAGGAAGCCTGCGGGACTACCCGGCTGGCTCACAGCTGGCTTGGCGTCAGCTGGTCTGTGGACTGCGCAGCTCTGTTCTGCCTTCTTCCTTGGGTCTTGCCGCCTGGCCTGCCCACAACCCCTGGAGACTGTTCAATGACGCCCAGTGTGTCCATGGCTCCGCGCCTCACCCCTTTGCCTCTGCTCCCAGCCGGGCTGAAGTCAGGCTGTGACCCAACGAGGAGCAAGGAGGTCTCAGACAGTCCCTGGGGCATCGGGGGTCTGGAGATTGTCCCTGGGATGGACTGTGTCAGTGGAAATCCGGCAGGGTACAGCAAGCCTGGAACTGACCAGCCTGGGCAGCAGGTGTAGGGGAGCTGGGCTCAACTTCTTAAATACCCCAGAGGAGGCCCTGTGTCCTGGAGGAGGGGCTGTGAGGGGCCACTGGGGGGGGGGGGGGGATCAGATTACAGGTTCTGCTGGTGGTGGTGTGGGAGGGGCTGAGACCCAGACCTGCCCCTTTCACCTGCACAGACAGGAACCCAGGGAGGCAGTTCAGGTCCTCCACTGGGACAGTTTTGCTCAGATAGAGTCAGCCCTACTGCGTGCAGCACCTACTACGTGCCAGGCTCTCTTCCTCGCTCGGTCCTGCTCTTGTGGAGCTAAGCAAGTCAGCCAGGATGAGAGGGGATCCTGCCTGGGACCAGAACTCCGTGGCAGCAGAAGTGGGGCAGATTCTGCATATATTTTTAAGGAAAGAAATAGGAGTTGCTGTGGGATTGGATGTGGTGCGACAGAGAGGAAGAGAGAGGAGCCAGGACAAGGCCAAGATCTGAGTGACTGGTTAAGGGGTCTTTTCCTGAAGATGGCCTGAGGAAGTGGTTTGGAGAGGCGTGGCATCAGTTCTTCCTGGGCAGGTGCTGGGAACTTCAAGGCACAATGTCTTCCTAAATGCTGTAGCCCTAATTTGAGCAAAGAATACCCTTTCCATGACAATCACTACACATGTAAGGAGACAGAATATCGTGCAGCCATATTTACCTGATCTATGTACAGTGTACTCTGATAAACCAATTTTTAAAATTTCTTTTTTTTTTTTGAGGATATGTTTATTTATTGGCTTTAGAGAGAAAGAGAAAAACATCAATTGGTTGACTCCTGTACATGTCCCGGGGCATTGAACCCAGGACCTTGTGGTGTATGGGACCAGGCTCCAACCAATTTAGGCCCCAGCTAGGGCTTTATTGTATTTTTAAAATTGATTTGACAGAGAGAGAGAGAGAGAGAGAGAGAGAGAGAGAGAGAGAGAGAAACATTGATTTGTTGTCCCACTTATTTATGTATTCGTTTGTTGCTTCTTTTTTTTAATTATTTTATTTTATTGATTTTTTACAGAGAGGAAGGGAGAGGGATAGAGAGTTAGAAACATCGATGAGAGAGAAACATCGATCAGCTGCCTCCTGCACGCCCCCTACTGGGCCAGGAATCGAGCCTACAACCAAGGTATGTGCCCTTGAGCAGAATAGAACCCGGGACCCTTCAGTCTGAGGGCTGATGCTCTAACCACTGAGAAAAACCAGCTAGGGCTGACTTTACAATCTTTTTAAAAAAATATATTTTTATTGATTTCAGATAGAAAGGGAGAAGGAGAGAGAGATAGAAACATCAATGATGAGAGAGAATCATTGATCGGCTGCCTCCTGCACACTCCCTACAGGGGATTGAGTCCTCAATCGAGCATGTGCCCTTGACCAGGAATTAAACCAGGGACCTCTTGGTTCATAGGTTGACACTCAACCACTGAGCCACACCAGCCAGGCAAACATCATCATTTTCACATGAAGAACAGGCTCAAAGAGGGGAACCAATTCAAGATGCCTGCGAGGAGATATGGAAGCTTCTTAGCACTAAACATGTGCCTCTACTTCACATATAACAACCACCACCACCACCACCACTAACAGTTGTGCTCAGTGCCAGGCCTTGTTCTGAGCACATCACACATATTAACACTCAGATTAACTTATGGGTAGATATAGCCCAAAACAAAATTCAACTGAGGAACTTTAACGGACTTTATTCAACAATTCATGAACCAGGCAGCATCCCATCCAGCAGGTAGTTTGGAGCTCCCAGGAACTGTACAAAATAGAAGATTTTTATAGGCAGAAGGAGGCAGAATAAGGAATTCTCTAGCAAAGAATGGATTGTTTGTGGCAAGATCAACCTTCCTTTGGGGATGGAAGTGCTCTATCAGATGGATTATTTCACTAGTGCTGACAAGTCATTCTAGACGGACTGGTTAAAGATTGCATTCTTGGGAGAGGCTGAAATTGCAATTAAGTTAGGAATTAAGTCTTGATTTGGTGACATGAGATTAGCATAAGGATTCCATTTGGGGCCTGCTGTCTCTTTTATATTTTTTATTTTTATTGATTTCAGAGATGAAGTGAGGAGGAGAGAGAGATAGAAACATCAATGATGGGAGAGAATCATTGATGGGCTGCCTCCTGCACGCCCCCACTGGGGATCGAGCCTGGAACCCGGGCATGTGACCTTGATCAGCATCAAACTCAGACCCTTCAGTCCTCAGGCCGATGCTCTATCCACTGAGCCAAAGCAGCTAGGGCTGCTGTCGATTCTAACAGTACACTGTGTAGATACGGTATAACAAGTAAATAGAGTTACTGGCATCATTATGTAGAGGAGAAGCTCTTAGAAATTAAGTGGTTTGCCTAGGGCAGTGATGGGCAACCTTTTGAGCTTGGTGTGTCAAACTTCGCCAAAAAACTGAGCATAACTCGGGTAGTGTGTCACTTTGAGGAAAAAACATTATTTCGCAAATGTTTCATCCTCAGGAGCAGCAAATGTTTCATCCTCGGCATGCGGCCGCCTCAGCGGCCGCGTGTCATCAGAAATGGCTACGCGTGTCGGTGCTGACACGCGGGTCATAGGTTCGCCATCACTGGCCTAAGGCATTGGTTCTCAAGTGAGAGGATTGGGCAGTATCTGGAGACACTCTCGGTGGTCACAACTGGGGGGAGGGATGCTACTGGCATTTAGTGCATAGAGGCCAGGGATGCTGCTAAACATGCTACAGTCCCCAGGACAGCCCATCATAGCCAAGGTTTATCCAGGCCAGGATGCCAATAGTGCTGAGAAACCCTGCTCTAGAGACACTCTGCCCATGACCCCAGAAGCACGTATGAGAACATTCATAGCAGCAGTGAGCAATAGTCCCCACACTGGAGGCAGTGTGTGCAGACCGCCTGCTCGGCACAGGGAACCCTCCGCATCAGTCAGGACGGGTGAGGAGACTTCCGAAGCTGAACTTCCCACCTGCCTGCCAAGAGCCGCCTGCACGAACCCTCTCCTGCACGGGCGGTTCTTGAATCCACGTGGTTATCATGATTTTGTGGGCTGTATGTAGCTCTGTAGCAAAATGTCCTCATCTGCAGAAATACACATTAAAGAACTTGGCTGTGATGTTAATGGCACATCGAGGTGGAAATACACTAAATGTTACGGGGAAAGAAGCTCTTTGTGCCATACCTATACCTACCACCTCTTGGTAGGTTTGAGATTGTTTCAAAATACGAAATTTTGAAATAACATGAAAGAGAATCAATGGGGGTGTGGACTAAGGACTGGCCCCGACTTGATTAATGTGGCTGAGTAATCGATACATGGAGGTTATAAGACTCTTCTTCACAACAAAATAAAACAGACACAAACCCTGTCAGCAAACATGCCCTCTAAATGTGCTTATTTCTAGAAGGGGAGGATGTTTTATTTATCTGTAACATTGTGCGTGTTTTTTCTTATTTGTACCACCGATTTATTAAAGGAAAATGTCTGGGTTGCTGTAAAATTGTATTTTTGTATTTCTATACACACATAATAGGAAATGAGATACAGATAAGCAGAAGCAGTAAATACAAAAACCACCACCATCCAGAGATCACCAATGCAGTGATTTTGCAACATCTTAGTTCACATTCTTATTCTTCTGAACATATACGTAGGGAGCAACTGCAAACTAATGTTCATTGTCTTTATTTATTTTTTTTGAATGTTCATAGAAGCTGTATTTGCATTAGATAAAAACTGAAATAAGCCAATACCCATTATAGATGAATGAGTAAACAAATAGTGGTGTATTTATAGAAAGAGATAGTTCTGAGAATTAAAAAGAAACAAACTGATAAAAAGATAATGACATCATAGCTGATTCTTAAAAACATCATAAGTCCCCAGACATAAACGGGTACACACTGCATATTTCTACTCATGTACAACTCTAAAAAATCAAATTACTTCTAAAGTGATAGCAATTTAGAAGTTCCCTGGGGCTGAGAGACCATGGGGTGATTAGGAAGGGGCAGAGGAAAATTCTCAGCTGTAAAAGAAATACTCTATATCGTAATTGTTATAGTGGTTACAGGGCATATCCATTTGTCAAACTCATCAAATTGTACCCTTAAAATGGGTGTTTCAGGTTGTATGTATATATTTCACACTGAAGATGATGCATGATACGATAGGTCTTTGGTGTTTAATAAAAATTTGCTAAGAAATTTCCATGCATAATATGGTTACAAAATATTGTCAACACTACTGTTAAAGACGCTGGAATAAAATCTGGCCTATTTTCTCCAAGTGTTCATCATGTAGGAGGACATAGTGACAAGAACATCATCACTTCAAGCCAAAGGCAGTGGATGTTACACCCTTTCTAAGAGTGTTCCTGGTACCTCTTAAAATATTGCCTTTATTTGTGTTTCAAAAAAAATGTTAAAAATCATTGATAAAGGTATGTTTTGTTCAAATCTTTTAGCTTAGAGTAAGGGCAATATTATAAAAAACTATGGAAAATAACTGTGTAGAAGGTATACAAAAAGGAAATTTCTGGGCTAGTATATTTCAGACTTGTGAATTTCCTTTACCTTGCTCATGGTGCTGAAAAGTTGGGGTATCTTTCTAATTGTTTTTTTAAAATTTCTTTATTGATTAAGGTATCACATATTTGTCCTCATCCCCCCATTCCCATCCCACACTCCTCCCCACAGATGCCCCCACTCCCCTGTTGTCCTTAACCGCTGGTTAGGCTCATATGCATGCACACAAGTCCTAATGTTCATTGTCTTTAATCCATGTATGCAGAAGGTGATCCAGGATATAAATATAAATATAAATATAAATATAAATATAAATATAAATATAAAGCAGTATAATTTAATTTTGACATATCTATACACACACACATATGTATATATACAATAACATGCCAAAAAATATACTGCTGTTTTTTTCCAGGGTTTCCACCTTTCCCTTCCTATAAATGTTAGTCCCACATTCCTCATATCTAAATTTCCCCAGTTGACCCCAAAGTGCCCTCTAGTGCTGAATTGTGCAAACCACAAACCAGGATCTACTGCAGGACCACATACCACATATGGTCATGACTTAGGTATGTTTCAACCTGTCACAATCCCCTTTTGATGAAACCGGCAAAACTCGCCACCTCTGGGTGTGTCTGGCTGCTGCTTTGCTGGCGTTGGCCTGCCCTCCCTCCCCTCTCCCTCCCCTCTCCCTCTCCCCTCCCCTCTCCCTCCCCTTTCCCTCCCCTCTCCCTCTCCCCTCCCTCTCCTCTCCCTCCCTTCTCCCATGTACTGCAGGGTGGGGTTTGAGGGCAGGCCTGTCCCACAAGGCAGTTCAGGGAGGAATACATCGAAAGCAGTAGGATGCCGAAACCGGTTTGGCTCAGTGTATAGAGCGTTGGCCTGCGGACTGAAGGGTCCCAGGTTCGATTCCGGTCAAGGGCATGTACCTTGGTTGCGGGCAGGGGGATGTGCAGGAGGCAGCTGATTGATGTTTCTCTCTCATCAATGTTTCTAACTCTCTCTCCCTCTCTCTTCCTCTCTGTAAAAAATCAATAAAATATATATTAAAAAAAAAACCTTTATATGAGCCTAACCAGTGGTTAAGGACAACAGGGGGGTGGGGGCATGTGTGGGGAGGGGTGTGGGATGGGAATGGGGGGATGAGGACAAATATGTGATACCTTAATCAATAAAGAAATTAAAAACAAACAAACAAACAAACAAAAAAACACCTTTATTTAAAAAGAAAGAAAGCAGTAGGAGACTTCATTGGCATCCCATCAGGACACCCAGAACACCTCACTGGTGCACCAGTGAGGCTAGCCATGTCCCCGGATCGGGGTGAGGACAGCCTGACCCTGCCATTGCCCGGCGCAATGATTAGAAAGTTCCAAGTGTTGTGTCACTGTGGCACTGCCCCCATGGCCACCATCTGCCTGAGGCTTGAACCATGATTGACAATCTTGGTCGGAATCGATAATTTCCTTATGGCTCGGGAAATACTGTTCTAACCCTTCCATTGTTCCTACTGTAAAACACCTTCTACTGGTGGTTTCTTTAGAATTCCCCCTCTTCAAGGGGCAGCTTGTTACTCTGAACCATCTAGTAACGAAGGCAGTAACACTGTTTCTACTAAAAAGATCTGAGTTGCTTCGTCGGTGTGGCTCAGTGGTTGAGCATCAACCTATTTACCAGGAGGTCATGGTTCGATTCCCTGTCAGAGCATGAGCCTGGGTTGCAGGCTCCATCCCCAGCAGGGGAGCGTGCAGGAGGCAGCCAATCAATGGTTCTCTCTCTCCCTCTCCCTTTCCCTCTGAAATCAGTGAAACTATAAAAAAAAAAAAGAAAAAAAAAAGATGAGGCACTTTTGGCAAAATAATAAAATTACATATGGTTGGCAGTTAGATGTTGCTGATATATTATTCCCTCACGGTTGAAAAAATGTCAAAATAAAATAATTTTAGCCCTAACTGGTGTGGTTCAGTGGATAGAGCATCGGCCTGCGGACTGAAGGGTCCCAGGTTCGATTCCGGTCAGGGGCATGTACCTTGGTTGTGGGCACATCCCCAGTAGGTGGTGTGCAGGAGGCAGCTGATCGATGTTTCTGACTCTCTATCTCTCTCCCTTCCTCTCTGTAAAATAAAATAAAATAAAATAAAATAAAATAAAATAAAATAAAATAAAATAAAATAAAATAAAATAAAAATAATAATTTTATACACTGCACAAACGCAGGGGTCCTTGAGGATCAGAGTTGAGTTTAGGGAACTACCTCGTTTTTCAGAGAAACTGGAGTGGGCAGGACCATACATTTTTGAGGCAGTTGGCTTTAATTTGGGAGACCCAGTTCCAGCCTCAAGAGGTTAAGTTCACCACTCAGCCCTGGGATGAGATTCCAGTTCCGAGATGAGCAGAGGGCTTCCCTGAAGGGACCAATGAAGTCCTTGAAACAGGAGGTGGGCCAAGGGACTGGGGCTGAACCAGAGGGCCTAGGAGGGGTGACGAGGAGCCCTCTCGGGGACCAGCACTCCCCTGTGCTCCCCCGTGAGTCTCCCCTCAGTAGTACAGCTACTGTAGCAGAGCAGCAGCACTAGGTAGATCTGACGGAGGAACTTTTCCTTTTTAAATATATTTTTATTGATTTTAGAGAAGAAGGGAGGGAGAGAGAGAGAAAGAGAAAGAAAGAGATAGAACACCAATGATAAGAGAGAGTCATTGATCAGCTGCCTCCTGCACTCCCCTACTGGGGATCGAGCCTGCAACCCAGGCATGCGCCCTTGACAAGAATCGAACCTGGGACCCTTCAGTCCACAGACCGATGATCTATCCTCTGAGCCAAACTGGCTAGGGTGGAACTTTTTCTAGTAGTTTCCAGAACTTGAAGACAGTGTATAGCAGGACCCTTGACTGGACCCCGGAGTTCTCAGGATGCCAGGGAGGTGCAAGCCCAATGGTCTCAGCTCCTGGAGGCAGAGTTGGGTTGTTGTGCAAGGAGTGCCTTTGACTAGGAGGGAGAGACCACACAATCACATGGGCTCCAGCCCACAAGCGGCCGGAGTGTCTGAGACACGGGTGACCTGGAGGTAGAGGAAGAGATCAGCACGGCTGTGCCAAGGCCCTGTCCTCAGAAGTTGAGTTTGGGTCCTTCCGGCTGATGGCGTTTTCTACAGACGCTGCAACAGCGCCTCCAGTTCCGCAAGTTGTTCTAGAATCTTGGCACTCATCCAGTGGTGTCTCTAATCCCCACCCCCTTGAATTTGAGTGGGTCTGCTTGTAACCAAGAGTGCGGCAGGAATCATGCCGGTGACTTGCGCCAAGTGACTTCCAAGGCCAGGTCAGAAAAGGCAAGCAGCTTCCGCAGGTGGCTCTGGACCCTCCTGGTGGAACCCTGAGCCACAGTAAGCAGTGTGAGTGCCCTGGGGCCGGGCCATGAGGAAGCCCTAACCCGCCCCAGCAGACATCCCACAGTGCAGCCCGGAGGCCAAAGGCAGAGGGATGCTGGGCCAGTTACCAACTGCTACACACACACACACACACACACACACACACACACACACACACACACCCTGGCCTGCCCTTCAGCTCCAGCCATTACCTGCATGCAACCACAAGAGCAACTGGAACCAGGAGCACCCAGTAGAGCCCTCCGCGTAGAAACCCGGAGAGGTAATAGAGTGACTGCTGTTGATGTTAAGCCACGAAGTTTTGGGGTGATTTCTTAGGCAGCAATAGAGAACCATGACAGGCCTACACCCTGTGAAAGACTCCCTGATGGCAGGCATTGTAGTTACACCACCAGATGGGATAAGGTATATCAGATAATTCAGCCAGGATGGTCTGGGCGGCATCCACAAGTTGGACAGGGATTTGATATATACAGCTACTGTGGGGTCAAGCTGCCCACCTGTCGGCGGAGGGGGGCCTTAAAAGCTGGAGTTACCCCCTCCATCTCTTTGGGTATCTGCCTGCACCGAATGGGTTTGCCGTGTGTACAAATCCTAAATGTGATCCTCAGACTAGCACCCTCAGTATCGCCTGAGAGCCTGGCCCCACAGCATACCCAATAAATCAGACTCTGCATCCACAGGCTCCCTAGAGGCATGCACATTCATTCAGAAGCAATGACCTAGAGCAGTGCTTTCCCAGGTACCTCCTCCCACACTGTTAAGGTGACAATTTAAATTTTTCATTCTATGTTTAAATGGTGGCAAAAGATGTCATTTCCAATGTGTACAATGTTGATGTTTTAAACATAATTTTCAGTCATTTAAAAGGATCCAGGGGAATCTAAATGAATTGGTGATAAAGACCCAGCAACATTAAAAAAGTGCAATGCCCATCCATGATTAATGGATAAATTATGGTATGTTCACATAATGCAATACTATATAGCAATGAAACCAAGCACAGCTGCATACAATCATAGATGACTCTACAAACATGCTATTGATGAGAGGAGCCAGATACAGATATATGTGTATGCATGTATGCATAAAGTATAAAAATGGACAAAAACGAATCAATGGTTGGGTGGGTAGTATTGGGAAAGGGGCATGAGGCGTGCTGGGGTGGGGTTTTTGCTGGCAACATTCTGTTCCCAACCAGGGGGCTGGTAACGTGAATGTGTTCACTTTATGACAATTGTGTTGGCACTTTGTTGTTTTTGTTAATCCCCACCTAAGGATATTTTTAAAAAATTATTTTTGTTGATTTCAGAGAGGAAGGGAGAGGGAAAAATAGAAATATCAATGATGAGAGAGAATCATTGATCGGCTGCCTCCTGCACGCTCCCCACTGGGGATTGAGTCCCCAAACCTGGGCATGTGTCCTGATGGGGAATCAAACCGTGACCTCCTGGTTCATAGGCTGATGTTCAACCACTGAGCCACACTGAGTGGGTCCAGGGATATTTTTTCCCTTGATTTTTTTTTTTTTTTTAGAGAGAGACTTGAAAGAAGGGGGTGGGGGAGGAGAGAGAGAGAAAAACATTGATTTGAGAGAGACACATTAATTGATTGCCTCCTACACATGCCTCAACAGAGGCTGGGGATCTAACCTGCAACCCAAGTACGTTCCCTTAACCGGGAATTGAACATGTGACCCTTCAGTGCAGGCTGCCGTTCTGTCCACTGAGCAGCACCAGCCAAGGCTGCATTGGCACTTCTGATGTTAGAAGTTAAAACTTAGAAACTTAAGAGTAATGGGCTGTAAAAATACAGGAGCAACTGCCTTCTTTCAGAGAGATTTCACATCACTCTGCTTCTTAGAATTAGATGCCCATACTCCCATAGAATTTTGTCCTAATGTAACATGAATAGATTTTTATGTTCAGAAGACTTATCAATTACCCTTTCATACTGCTGAGCCAACCACAAAAATAAACAGAAATTTAAAACTTGTCCTGTGACCATAAAGCTCTAAGTGTTAACATTATTTTCTTTTGGGTTGAATTATTACCCACTAGTGGTTCCCAAACTCTGCTGTAAAATGGAATCATCTTAGAATGTTTAAAGGATAATGTGTGGAAAAGAATTTAGCCTGAGCCCAAGGTCTGGCCTTTGCCTTCAGATTCGGGGAAATAATCTGTGGGCCTTGGAATTTTTCTGCCTGATAGGAACATATTTGTTTGCCTGCGGACCTTAGGTCATACTGGATAGTCTACCAATGCGGTTTGGTTGGGGTGGCCACCCAAGAGAGACCAGTGTGACTTAGAGTGAAGGTTCTAGATCATGCAGCATCATTGGACCTGGAGACTGAGATTAACTGTGTGATGAAGCCCTAATGAAAACTCTGGACACTGAAGCTCAGGGGACTTCCCTGGTTGGCAATATTCCACGTGTACTGTGAATCAGATAATAGTTTTGTTTTTTAAAAATATGTTTTTATTGATTTCAGAGAGAAAGGAAGGGAGAAGGCTAGGGAGATAGAAATATCAATGAGAGAGAAACATTGATCAGCTGCCTCCTGCATGCCCCCTACAGGGGATCATGGCCGTAACCCAGGCATGTACCCCAACCAGGAACTGAACTGGTGAACTCCTTTATTAAAAATTAAAAAAAAATTGATTTCAGAAAGGAAGGGAGAGGTAGAGAGAGATAGAAACATGAATGATGAAAGAGAATCATTGATTGGCTGCCTCCTGCATGCTCCCTACTGGGGATGGAGCCCACAACCTGGGCATGTGCCTTGACCAGGAATCTAACAGTGATTTCCTGGTTCATGGATTGACGCTCAACCACTGACCCACACCAGCCGGGCAGATAATAGTTTTCAATGAGTTCTGTGAGTTCTTCTAGCAAATCACTGAATTGAGGGTGGTTTTGGGAATCCCTCAAACTTATAGTGCTAGAAGTAAGGAGGTTCTTGGGGATTGTGCCCTCTAACTTTGTAGTTGGCTCTAAACTTCTCACAGATATTGATGCCTGGTTCTTATTCTCAGGCACTCTGATTTAATTGGTATGAAGTATGACCGGAGCTGCTGAACTTTTAAAAATTCCTGGGAGGGAGGCAGCAAAATTGGGAGATCATTGCTTATTACAATCAAATGGTGCACAAAACAACACAAATGTTACAATAGTTTGACCAACAATGACTAAATTAAAAATTTAGAGTGAACATATTTATGAATAAGGTGGGGGGGAGGGAAATTATATCTTCAAAAGTACATTTGGTAGGGAAGTCCAGGTTGCCAGTGTCGCAAGAGGGCACTGAACTCATCCCCTCCCATGAGCAAACTCAAATACACATGCATATAGAGAAAACTACTCCTGTGAGCCAACTGAGGGCTGCGTGGACAGCTTCTGACCAAATAGAGAAGCCACGGGAGCCCTCAGGGAGCTTCGGTAACTCTCTGGGCCGGAGGAGCTTGTGAGCACCATTGTTTATGTCCCCCTCTATTTCAACAGGAAAAGTGAGAGCTCTACCAGGGTGCTTTGATCTATCTGCAAGATCACCACAGCACATTCCCAGCTACCTTACCAAAAAGCCTTTCGCTTTCAAACAAAGGAAATAAGCAGGATTAACAGGGCATTACTACATACACCTGACCTCTACACCTGGAGCCCCCCAGCTGGGTGGACTATTGCCCTGGATGCCTTAGGCACCTGTTCAGCTCCTACTAGCCAGTCAAAACCACCTGGCATAAAGCCTACACAGTGGTTGTTTCTATATCAGGCCACTTTTTCAAGACTGGAAGAGATATCTCTTTGTCTAATTAATATAAACAAACATAGAAAGTCAAACAAGCCCTAGCTGGTTTGGCTCAGTGAATAGAGTGTCAGCTTGCAGACCAAAGTGTCCCAGGTTTGATTCTGGTCAAGGGAACGTTGGTAACAGGCTCCTCCCTGGGCCTGGGTCTTGGTCCAGGCTCGTGCAGGGGGCAACCAATTAATGTGTTTCTCTCACATCGATGTTTCTCTCTGTCTTTCCCTCTCTCTTCTACTCTCCCTAAAAATCAATGGAAAAATATTCTTGGGTGAGGATTAACAACAACAACAACAACAACAACAACAACAACAACAACAAAAAGTAAAACAAAATGAAAAGATAGAAGAATATTTTTTCAAATAAAGAAGCAAGAAAAGTCTCAAAAAAAACAACACCTAAGGAAATAGAGATAAGTAATTTGCCAGATAAAGAATTCAAAGAAAATCATAAGGCTCCTCACCAAGCTTAAAAGTGGAATAGAGGAACTTAAAACTTTGACAAAAAGTTAGATTGCATAATCTAATTTTGCACATCAAAATTTCACAATGCAATAAGTGAAATGAAAAATACATTAGAAGGAATTAACTGCAGATGAGTTAATACAGAAGAACAGGTCAGCAACCTGGAAGATAAGACTATGGAAATCAACTAATCAGAACAAAAAAAAAAAACAAAAACAAAAACAAACAAGCTTAAAAAAGAGGATAGTTTCAGGGACCGCTGGAACAAACACACAAGCATTCATATAATAGGAATCCAAGAAGGAGGGGAAAAAATGGTACAGAAACTTTATTTGAAGAAATAATGTGGGAAAGGAGACAGACATTGAGATCCAGAAAGAACAGAAAGTTCCAAACAAGATGACCCACACCAGGACCTATTGTAATTAAAATTGCAAAAGTTAGAGACAATTTTGAAGGTGGCAAGAGGGAAACAACTAGTTACATATAAAAGAAACCTGAGCCTGGCCAGCGTGGCTCAGTGGTTGAGTGTTGGCCTATGAACCAAGAGGTCACAGTTCTATTTCCTGTCAAGGCACATGCCCAGGTTGCAAGCTCCATCCCTAGTGTGGGGTGTGCAGGAGGCAGCCGATCAATAATTTTCTCTCATCATTGACATTTCTATCTCTCTCTCCCTTTCCCTTCCTCTCTGAAATCAATAAAAATATACATTTAAAAATAAATAAAATATGACATCAATAGCATAAAGCATGGAAGGAGGAATAAAAATGCAATCCTTTTAGAATATATTAAAACTTAAACACCTATCAGCTTAAAATAGGCTGCTATAGATAGAGAATGACATCCATAAAACTCATAGTAACCATAGATCAAAAATGTATAAAAGATACACAAAGAGTAAAGCGAAAGAAGCTCACAAAAACACAAAAACCAGCAAATCACAAGGCAAGCGATCAAGAGAAGAAAGAAACAGAGAAGTACTACAAAAACAACCAAAACATAATTAACAACATGGCAATAAGCACATATTTAATAATTACTTTAAATGTAAATGGACTAAATGTTCTAATAAAGATACATTAGAATGGCTGGATGTATGTAAAAACATGACACATCTATATGCTGCTTATAAGAGACTAACTTCAAATTGAAAGACAGAAAGTGAAGGGATAGAAAAGGATATTCCAGGCAAATAGAAAAGAAAATTGGAGTAGCAACACTCAGACAAAATAGACTTTAAAACAAAAAATGTAAAAAAAAGAAAAGACAAAGATAGATATTACATAATTATAAAGAGGTCAATACTAGAGAGACTATAACAATTGGAATATCAAAACACCCAACAAAGGAGCACCTAAATATATAAAGCAAATATCAATGGACATAAAGGGAGAAATTCACAATTACAGGGAAATAATTGGGAGAACCAAGATGGCAGCGTAGGTAAATGCCTGTACTTGCGCCTCTCATAACCACATCAAAATCACAACTAAAATACAGAACAACCATCATCCAGAACCACCCAAAAGCTGGCTGAATGAAGTTATACAACTGGAGAAGTAAAGAAAAAGCACACTGAGACTGGTAGGAGGGGCGGAGGCAGGGAACGGAGCTGGTCCTACACCCACGAGTGGCATTTTTAAATTGAGAGGGAGATTGTCTCTGTGGAGGCTGCCTGTGAGAAGCCTGGGCTCCCAGAGCTGGGAAAAGAAGTCCCCATAACAACTGGAGGTAAAAACCAGCAGGGATTGGGGCTGAGAGACACAGAGACTGCTGGAGACCCAGGTGATCCTCTTAAAGGGCCAGCACATGAACTGAATGTACAAGGTCTTGCTTCTTCTGAGCTCCAGTGCCAGGGCAAATCTCTGGGGGACCCAGACACATACGAGGAGAAACTGGATTGTCTGGCATCAGGGCAGGAACTTGGGGTGGCTTTCTCCCAGACAGAGGTGATCGCAGGAAGCCAAGGCAGTGGCTCAGAGGAAGCCTCCATCTCCCCAACTCTTAGCTATACCTCATATAACACCCTAATACACTCCAGAGGAACGTCAGTCCCCATTAGCTCTTGGGGCCACTCAAGAAGATCCATCGTTAAAATTTTAGGGAAAATATATCCTTCCTCAGGGACAGGCCTGTGATATCTTACAGGCTAGTCACAAGTCCCTATATATATAGGACACAGACCACTTTTACAGCTCCTAAAACCCCTCATCACATGTCCTAGCCTAGCCTCCCTTCTGCAAGGTATCACCAAAACCTGTTCTACTTGTTCCTCAGTGTCTCCCCAAGGACAGGTTAGACCTCCTTCTTTTCCCACTCATCAGGCAAGGGGCCAAATCCCTGGACAAGACTGGCAAATTGACTTCACTCACATGCCCCCTATTAAAAGAACCAAAGATCTCTTAACACTCATAGACACCTTCTCAGGCTGGGTAGAAGGATTCCTCACTACATCTGAAAAGTCCTCTGAGGTCACACAAACTCTCATTCAGCATTTCCTTCCCAGATTTGGCCTCCCCACCCCATTACAATCAGATAATGGACCAGCTTTCATATCTCAAATAACTCAATGGGTCTCCTACGCTCTGAACATCCAGTGGAACTTACACCCCCCCCCCCCCCTACCGGGCCCCAATCTTCAGGCAAGGTAGAAAAGGCAAAGTCCTTAATTCAGTCTCACCTAACTAAATTAATTCTTGAATCCAAATAAGCTTGGACTACTCTCTCATCTCTACACCACGCCCCCTCCCCCCCCCCCCCGCCCCATGCACCCTCTTTTCTTAGTCCCTTTGAACTAATGTATGAAAGGCCCTTCTTATTAGGGAACTTCCCTTCCACAGAGACCCCTCTAGGAGACTATGTTCCCATTTTAAATCTCGTCCAACAATTACTGGGAGAACATGCTGATTAGGTCCTCCCAAAACCTTTTATGGGAGACACCCCCTACTCCTCTACAGCCAGGGCACTGGGTCCTCCTAAAGGAAATCCATCCATCAAATAATTCACAGCCCCGATGGCAAGGCCCTTATCAGATACTCCTAACTACCCCAATTGCAGCTAAACTATTGGGGCATACCCCATGGTTCCATCTTTCCAGATTAAAACCCATCCCCAAAACACCTCCATCACATGAGCCGGAGTCCCCTAAGTATTACAGCCACCAGATCGGGCCCACCAGACTCCATCTTACCTACATCCCAGAAGAAGAGGACGGATGAGTGAGCATCCCTGCACGTGCCCCCTATGTACTGATCATACCGACCCTGACCTCCTTGAAAGCCTACCTCCTCTTCCAGTACAAATCCTCCAGGTCCTAGCTACTGTCCCCTCTCCCTTTGCAACAGGATTCTCACATTTCTATGGGACTCCCTTCTACAAGAGGACTTCAATTACCCATGGGATGAGATTTCCTTCTTTCTAGATCCTGAACATACCCTTTCCCCCCTTGGGATAATCCTGACCCTGGAAATGGGGATTAACTTTCCTTCTCATCCTATCCCAACCCTCCTCTCCTACACCTGTAAGAAACTTTCTCACCTCCACTCATCTCGAACGAACACTTAACCTTACCAATTCTCTTCTAAACCAGACCAATCCAACCTTAGCCAGGAATTACTGGAACTGTCTTCCCTCTCCTTTTCGGCATATACCATCATCCCTATACCAATCAAGAGATGGAATCAGGCAACAATCACTCTAGCTTATAAAAAAGAAAAAGGAACTATATTTCTTGAAAAGGCAGACACCCTTTCAGGTAATTATCCTACAGCCCAAGCGAATCAAGCCTCCCTTCTTTTCCGTACTTATATTCTATTTCTTACTAAGGTAGCTCCTTCCTCCTTCCCGGTCACAGGTCCTATCACACCACACACCCCACTAATCACCCAAGCCCCTTTATGCTTTACAAGGTCACAGGGCAGTATAGCAATAGGCCATCTCCCATCATCAGCTTGCAACACCATAGTTAATCTAGAACTACCAAACAACCATTGGTCCCAACGGGTTGACTGCCAGGTCTCCCCAGAAGCCAATGGTTATTTTCTACAGCTGGTCTGTTTTACTTCTTATCCAACCATCCAGTCCCAAGTCTTCAACTGCTCCTTTCCTTCCTTTTCCCTTTGCCCTTGGATGAGAGCCCATCCTAGAGTTCCTGCCCACTTTCACTGTAATAGAATCTCAAGCACTCACTCATCTGTCACCCCTTATTGGTAGCACCTCTGGGTTTGGAGCATAGAACCGGGAAAAGGAACCTTATACCTCTTAGTCCACCTCTTCTCCCTACACCTTTTAGCTTGTCTCCATGATCAGGGATTTTTCTTCCTCTGTGGGGAAAACACATACTGACCAACTGCACAAGAACCTGTACTCTCATCTCTCTCTCACCCAATGTAAGTGTAGCCCCCAATAACCAGCCTTTACCTGTCCCTGTAAGCCACCATATCTGACACAAAAGGGCAGTCCAGATAATCCCTCTCCTTATAACCCTTGGCATCACAGCAGGGGTTAGAACTGGCATAGGGGGCTTAACCACTGCTCTAATATATTTTGAAAATTCATGGGACTACTGGTTAAAGAATATAAATTGGTATACCTGGCTACCTCCCTTCATAGGACCATTAACATTCTTATTCCCCATCCTCATTTTTGGCCCATGTATTCTGCGCCATTTTGCATCTTTCCTTCAGGACTGCTTTCTGAGCTTTCACCAACCAGTCTCTCGGAGAAATCATGCTGCTGCAACCCCTCGCTCCAACCATGAGGAATCTATACAGTGTTCCAGCCGGCTACAATCAAAGTCCATCCCCCTGTGATCTCTATGTCCCCCTTCAGCAGGAAGTAACTATGAAAGATATGACCTTCGTCCCTATTCCATAAAACAAAAAGGCTAGAATGTTAGATTTGATCAAAGAATTGAATTGATGCCCCTCCCCTGGGAACTGACCTTTAGACCACTTCACAACGGACATTCCCTTTCACTTGGACTACATTTCCCTTGCTAAGACCACTATCCTTTCCCTCCGTGTTTCAGAAATTACCAGGTGACCAGAAAACACACAGCAGGTACTCGGAAGATTCAGGAAAAACTCTTTATTTGCAAATGCACTAGTGCGGTGACTCAGGGGAGTCATTCTCCAAAGCCCGAGTGATGAATATGGAGGAAGCTTTCCTTTTATCCCCTTAGTTTCTTTGTCCCCCAAATATGGACCAGACTTTCGTGGGCTTTGCAGCACCCCCGTGGGTTGGGGTGGGGGAAGTGAGATTACACCCAAAGGCCTGACTTGGCTGGCCCCGGGCTGCCAACCCCTCCGTGGGTTGTGTATGGTTCATGGTTTATGGCCTCTGTAAAATGGGATTATGCTTGGACACAGGTTCTGCAAGGCTGGACAAGCTTTACAGATAAGAATGGGGCTTAATTATACTAGCAAGAATGTGCATCAGAATGCTGGTTACTGGCACAGATTCAGATTGCTAGCCCCCCCAATTGTCTTATATTCCCCCTCATCAGGACCTTCCCAGGATCCAGACCTGCCCAGAAAATTCTCTACCCAGAAAAAAACCCACCCAGAGTCCTTTAAAAACCTCTGACTCCCCATCTTCGGGGGCTGGTGCCATTTTGGGACTCAACCCATCTGCTATCCAGATGACCTAATAAACTTATAATCCCTTACCACTTTGGTCTCGTGTGCTCCTTCTTTGGCAACCCTCCAGCCACACGCTGTTAGTCTTCTCTAGAAGTTGACTATATTAAAGATGGATCACAGAGGCCTATTTCTTATAGGTGGCAGTTGGCCCAGGTCCAGTCCTTCTTCGGGTTGGGGCTCCAGAGAGGGGACCTGGGCTGGCCAGCCCCTGGAGGCCAAGGTGTCCACGGTTCCCCTGCCAGGCCCAGCTGTGACTACAGGAGATGGTCAAGGCATTAGAAAACGTAGAAAAAAGGGATCACAGATCTCAAAGGCTTTGTGGTTTACTAGAACGACATGGAAGGAATGACAAGGGACACCTACAAGTTGGATGACTGCCACATTCCCATTCCTTGAGAGGTGTAGATTGACAGCCATGAAAGAAGGAAGTAAAAGACAATGGATTTCTGTTAGGACCATAAATCATGGGGCCAGTTGGTCTGGTAGAACCTTACACTGTTGGGAAATAGTGTGGGCTGCTGAGTTGGCAATCAAGTCATAGATTAGCACCTGTTTTCATTTTTTATTTACTTATTTTTATTTATTTATTTTTCGCCACTGTTTTTAGAGCTGTCTGCAAAGGTTCTGATGACATACTCTTGAGGGGATCATAGTATTGGTCCACGATGAAGAAAACACAGGAATCTATCATGTGGACTGAGATCTTAGATTTTCTCTAAAAGACAGTCTACACAACATGTAGATTCATCTACTAAGGCAGCTGATCTCTTCTTTGACCTGCCGTTTGAGAGGCACCAGAATATGCCACCCCAAAATATGCCATTGAGAACCAGCAGACACAGGAGAAGCTCTAAAACAGGGCACAACCAGGAAGCAGCCAGTGGATGATTCTCTCTTGTCCTTGATGTTTCTATCTCTCCCTTCCTCTCTGAAATCAATGAAAATACATTTTTTTTAAAAAATAAATAAAACAGGGCACAAGTTTTCCTTTTGTAAAGTGTAAAATTTAATAAGGAAAACCTTGCTAAGATAGAGTTGGGAGGCCAGAAGAGAAGCTCTCATGCCCTACCACTCATGATCAATGATCACAAACAGGAAAAGACTTACCTTGCATATCTAACAGGAAGCTGTTTTCTACTTTGCTACCCCAGGCAGGAGGAAGATTTTCTCCTTGTCAGGAAGCAGCGCAGTCAATGGGAGACTGTCACACTCAGCCACCAAAAAGCCACTATACTTCAAACTCCCAGTTCCTCCAATGGACTCATTGTTTGTACCAACCTTCCCATCTCCCTCCTTTCCTCCATAGAAGAACATTAGTCTCCTTTGTTCTCCAGACTTGCCTATGGTTTTGCCACAGCTTGCATGTCCCAAAATGTAATTCTTTACTGTTCCTGAATAAATCAGTTTTTGCTGGTAAAGTAACTGATTATTTTATTATTTAGGTCAACAAAAGAAAATATACATTTATAAAGGAAATTTTCACTTGTAGGTTTCCCTATCCTTACCAGGAACAGGAGGACTCTTAACAGCTCTCATCAATGAAGAATACAGGACCTCAAGCTGTATAACAGACCTTATTAAACAACCTTTTTTTACCAAACTTTTCCCGGACAACTTCCCTTAACTTGCCTCCCTCTCCCCCAAAGCTCCAAACTCTTTTTCCTTTGTTTTAGCCTGGATGATATAGTAACTTGAGTTGTAACTACTCCTTTGGCTTACTCAGCAATGGGTACATCCGTGTGCACGTGTGATGCACGTGTTACGAAACTTCTTGTTAGAATGGAAAAAGGGCCTTTCTTTCCCTTTGCTGTAGCCTTCCACAGTTTATGAGAAGCACCTGGAAATTAAATCCCAAGATTGTTTTAGCGCCTCTGATTCAAACAGCCCCTCTGTTCAAACTGCAAGACAAGGTAAGTTACTCTCAAGGCTACATTCTTGCGTATACCTCCTTCCTGTTGGTTTACAACCCAGGGATAATTAGTAGAAAGTTCCCTTCCCTGCTCCTCTTCAAACAAGACTCTTTTGAACTCTTCATAACTTTTGCTCTAAGAATATTTTACAGGCTTTGGAAAATTCTGATAAGACAATTCCCTAGGACATTTGCCCGGATTGTCTCCCGAAGAATTAACAAACTACAACCCCCTGATGTCTGCTCAATTTCAGCCCCCAAATCCCCTTACTTTCCTTGTTAACAGCAGCCAAAATTTTAAAAGGGGGAGCAGTTTTTTGTTCTTTGCTTTCCTACTGATTAGCAATGCACTGGCCCTCTCCCTCTGGGGAAAGTAAAACAAACTCCCTCTATCTACATCTGATCTCTTCTCCCGGTTGTGAATTCTTTCACAGCCCGCATCACTGGCCCAAAATCCCAACACTTCCATTCATTTTACTCTTGTTAGTCTGTATTTGGCCAGTGTAATTTACAGGGCCCCAGCTGGAGAACCTCAGGTGGGTAAAAGAAAAGATTTTCCCCTCCCTTGCACTTTGCAAGGTAACACTCATCATGTTCCCAAACAAATAAGGGAGAGGTTTCCCATTCCTCTCACCAGGAGGGAGAAGCAGAGGAAGAACGGCTCCAGCTTGTTTCTGCCCTTCACGATTTCCCCGGGAGGAGGAAGGATGGCTCATTGGAGCTCACCCTTGTGCTTCTAATCCTGCCAGAGAGAAGCTTCCATTTCAGAGAGTAAGTTCAATTTTGGGGGGTTGGGAAGCCCACTGTGATCACCCGCTTAAGCCTTACCAACAAGCAGAACTTTGAATCTCTGTCTGTGATTTCTGAGTCGACTTCTCAACTGGCTTCATTGGAAGCAAGAGGCAGGGGTGCGTAGCTTAGAACTAGTCGTCTGCAGCCAGACTGCCTGTTCAAAGCCTGCCTCTACATCTTTCTTCCTGGGGGCCAGCTGGTTATTCATGCTAGTCAGTCTCTGTGACCTCAGTTCTCCCATGTAAAAAATTGGGGGAGCGAATGCTACCTACCTGTTAGGGTTGTGGTGAGGAGTAAATGATCTAACTTAAGGTATTTCATTGATCTAAGGGATTAGGATAGGTGTTAAAATAGATGCTCTGTTTTGGTTTAATTAGCCCTGTTTTGTTTTTTTAAATCTTTAAAAACATTTTCATTGGACTGATGCCTAATGGAGTAGAGTGCTCGACCCAGGAAAAGATGGCATTTGGCATCAGTGGGCAATGTGGGAGAGGGGTTCAGCACAGGGACAGTGGTGGGTGTCCCCCTCTAGCCCTGTTCCCAAAGCCACCCCACTCAGTTTCTCTCTGTATGACTCCGGTTTGCTCTGAGCCACCATCCCTTCGCTGGAACCCAGGACAGTGGAGGAGGAAATGGCTGGTCCTAATCAACTCTGCATTTGCTACTGGACAACCAGGCATGTAGCTGTTTGGCTGAAGGCTTCTTTGAATATGTGGACATATTAGGCAATAAGCACTGACTTGATGGAATCATGTTGCTAACATTGCCTGAATATGATCACCGGTCTCCTCCTCTGGAAATCAAAGTCTTAGGCAGTGATGGGCAACCTTTTGAGCTTGGTGTGTCAAACTTCGCCAAAAAACTGAGCATAACTCAGGTAGTGTGTCACTTTGAGGAAAAAACATTATTTCGCAAATGTTTCATCCTCAGGAGCAGCAAATGTTTCATCCTCGGCATGCGGCCGCATGTCATCAGAAATGGCTACGCGTGTAAGTGCTGACACGCGTGTCATAGGTTTGCCATCACTGGTCTTAGGGGACATTAAAAGGTTAATGCTTTCTGTGTGAAAATTGCAGGAAGTACATATCGATGTTTTAGAAGAGATGGGATACAACAGTGACGGTCCCGTGAGTTCCACGACCCCTTTCGTCAGCGTTCCTCAGAGCGCAGAGTGGCTCTGTAATGGGGAGCCTTCACACGACGGTGCTGGACCCATCGCTGGTTTGAATTCTGATCAGTACCAGTACATGAAGGGTAAAAACAAACATTCTGTTAGAGGATCGGAGCCAGAGTACTGGGAGACCATACTGAGTTGTATATATGTTTTTATAGTATTTGGATTTACATCTTTCATGAGCTAGTGCCTGACATGAGCTAGTGCCTGACATGCAGACCTATCCACCACTCCCAGATGTATTCTTAGACAGGTAATTTTTGTTTCTAGTTGCCAAATTTGTAGACTAATTCTATAATAGCAATGATAAGAGCATCTATAATAATAAAAGCGCAATATGCAAATCGACCGAATGGCCGAACAGTGGAATGAACGTCTGGACATCCTTCTGGACGGCCTTCTGGATGAAGCTGGGGTTGCGAGGGCCAAGGCAGCCGCCAGGCTGGGGCTGTGAAGGCCTACTCCTGCACGAATTTCTTGCATAGGGCCTCTAGTATTTATAATAACTGTTGTTGTTCTTTTGATTGATATATACTTTTCATTTGCTTTATCTGATAGTATAGAAAGATATGCTTTGAAATTACCTCTTTCTCTTAGAGTAAACCAGACCTTAATCCTAGATGAGTGAGAGAGACCACTATTTAATTTATTTTTCTATAACTATATTATAGCTCCCTGGGCACTTCAGATTTTAAAGGGTTTTCTACAATATTTGTAATAAATGAAATTTGGCTACTTTTATTTTTTTAAATGATGACCAGGGTTCTGCTTTTCCAAAAATATGGGGAGGTCTCCTGTATCACCAAATAAATTGGGATTATCACAAATTAAAAAAAAAGTTTTATTGATTGATTTTACAGAGACAGAAGAAGAAGAAGAAGAAGAAGAAGAAGAAGAAGAAGAAGAAGAAGAAGAAGAAGAAGAAGGAGGAGGAGGAGGAGGAGGAGGAGGAGGAGGAGGAGGAGGAGGAGGAGAAGAAGAAGAAGAAGAAGAAGAAGAAGAAGAAGAAGAAGAAGAAGAAAGAGAGAGAGAGAGAGAGAGAGAGAGAGAGAGAGAGAGAGAGAGAGAGAGAGGGAGGGAGAGAGAGTGTGAGAAATATCAATTTGTTGTCCCATTTATTTAAGCATTCATTAGTTGATTCTTTTTTTTTTACCCCCCAGAGTTTAGGACTTTTAATTTGTCCCGTAGCTGCTGAAGCAAAATTATGATAAAACATTCTGCTTTCCTTTATACCCCAACACAGACACAAGAAAACTATTTGTAGGGAAAAAAATAGTTTTGTACATGGGAAGAAACAATATAAATTCAAAACTTACTGATAAGGGTTAGCTCTACCACTCATCTCTTTAAAACGTTTATACGAATATCCAGACAAAACCAACAGGGTATCTCCTTTGAAATGTTACCTAAATGGATTTCCAAGTAGACCACAGGACTGGATACCATCTTGGAATGTCCTTAGAAGGCTCTGTCATTGATCAGCTAACAGAGTGAAAACACCAGAGTCCTTTCTTTCAAATGGAAGAGGGAAAGACAGAGATAGAAGAAACTATTCAAACTTCGTCTTCTTTCCTTGTGGCTTATGGTCTCCTCCTCCTCCTCTGCCTCCTCGATTGCCAAAACCTCCCCAGCCTCTGCCACCAAATCCACCTCGGCCTCCTCTGCCTCCACCATGACCCCCAAAGCCACCTTCACCCTTAGGCTTGGCCCAGTCCCAAGTAACTTGGTTTCCATCAATTTCACCATCTTCCATGCCTCTTTGGCGGCTTTGGCACCTTCCTCACTGTTGGAGTCTACAAAACCAAACCCTTTGGAAGAGCCCATCTCCCCGTCAGTGACTATCCTGGCCCGGGCAGAGCCATCAAATGACTCCTTCAACGTCTCTTCCGTAGTCTCCTCAGACAGACCTTTGGCAAACAGAGTTTTGGATGGCTGGCTTGCATTAGGTGATCCTCTGGGTCATGGCAATTCCAGCCTGATTGCTCTGCCCTCGATTTCTCTTTTATTTCAGGAATTTAAAGCTTCTTTAGCATCTTCAAATGAAGCAAATTCTATAAATGCATACCCTTTGGATGTGCCATTTTGGCTCTGGGGCACTTGGATAAAAGTTGCCTTCTCAAATACTTCCTGAAGAATGTCTTCTGTTGCACTGTAGGAAAGGTTGCTTAAAACCAGAGTTTTTGATTCACCACTCCAAGTGCTGTTCTTTCCACTTCCGTGGTCTTGATTTTGACCTTTCTCTCAGCATAGTACAGAGAAATGGATCGCCCATCTATTTCTGTTCCCTGCTTTTCTTCCAAGGTTTTCCTTGTGTCAGCTTCTGTCTTAGATTCAATATAAGTAATCCCTTTACTCTTCCCATCCTTGCTGATTAATCTGATGCCCATAGCATCTTCAAACACTTCTTCTAATTCATCCTGAGCAACTTGACCATATAAGGCAGATTTTTTTTTTTTTTTTTGCCAAAAGTGTTCTTGCATCTCAATCTTTTTTACTGTCTTTTCCCTTTGGTTTTTCTAGTTTAATTTCACTGCCAAACACTTTTAAAACAGTGAGTTCTAAGGCTTTTTCCAGGTCCTCAGCAGATTCAAAACCCACATGGCCAAACTTCCTGGACACACCAATTCTGACATCCACAGCAGCAAGATATTTTTAGCAAAAACATCACTGATACCCATTTAAAAAAAAAATATTTTATTGATTTTTTACAGAGAAGAAGAGAGAGGGATAGAGAGTTAGAAACATCGATCAGCTGCCTCTTGCACACCCCCTACTGGGGATGTGCCCGCAACCAAGGTACATGCCCTTGACCGGAATCGAACCTGGGACCTTTCAGTCTGCAGTCTGATGCTCTATCCTCTAAGCCAAACCGGCTTCGGCACTGACACCCGTTTTTAATCAGGAGCAGTCTTGCTGAAGTTCAGGTTTCCAACCAAGAGACTGAAAGCCGTAGTTGGTTCTGTGGCTCCCACTTTCTGTTTCTTGGCCTCAGGAGCAGCTTTCTGTTTGGCCATTTCCTTCTTTCGTTTTCCAGGTGCTTCTTTGAAAGCTCTTCCTCTTCCTCTTCCTCATTATCGTCTTCATCAACTTCATCTTCCTCCTCTTCATCTTCATCCTCAGCTGTGCTCTTAGCCTTCACAGGAACAGCTTTTACGGGAGCTTTCTTGCCTTTGGCTGGTGCAATCTCCATAGGTTCTTCTTCAGAGTCATCTTCTTCTTCATCCTCATCTTCATCACCATCTTCATCCTCCTCCTCATTATCTGAGGCAGGAGCAGCAGCAATAGCTTTCATCACTGCTGGCTCAAATTCATCCTCATCTTCATCCTCATCCTCCTCCTCGTCGTCCTCCTCCTCTTCACTGTCATCATCATCTTCCTCATCACTGTCTTCCTTCTTGGCATTCTTGCCGTGCTTTGCTCCCTTGACTGAGTGGCTGCTCCCTTCTTACCAGAGGTTGCTAACGCTTTGGCTGTAATTACTGCCTTTTTGCCAAGGGTTGGCACAGCCACTGCCTTTTGCCAGGGGTGACAACCGCTTTCTTGCCTGGTATGGCAACTGCAATCTCTTTTGTTGGGGAAACCATCACTTTCATTCCTGGAGTTGTGGTAGCCTTTTTTTTTTAAATTTAAATTCTTTATTGTTTAAAGTATTAGATGAGTCTCCTTTCCCCCCCCCCCCCCCACATTGACCTCTCCCCGGCCACCCCACCCCCAAGCACAAGCCCTCCCCCCCACCCCTACTGTCTGTGTCCATTGGTTTTGCTCATATGCATGCATACAAGTCCTTTGGTTGATCTCTTACCCCTCACCTCCCGCCTTCCCTCATAGGTCGTACAGTCTGTTCAATGCTTCTATGTCTCTGATTCTATTTTTGTTCATCAGTTTATGTTGTTCATTATATTCCACAAATGAGTGAGATCATGTGATATTTATCTTTCTCTGACTGGCTTATTTCGCTTAGCATAATGCTCTCCAGTTCCATCCATGCTGTTACAAATGGATTTTTACAGCAGTGTAGAATTCCATTGTGTAGATGTACCTGTGGTAGCCTTCTTGCCTTTTTTCTGAGGAATGATAACCTCTTCTCCACTGCTTTCATCTTCTTCATCTGACATTTCCTCATCTTCACTATCTTCTACCTCCTTTGGAGGAGGAGCCATTTTCTTGGGGTCACCTTGATTTTTACCAGCCTTTGTGAGCTTCACCATGACGGTGGCTTATGGCGGTGGAGTGTGTGCCCAGAGGAATCAAAGGGAGTCGATGGCGGCCACTGGTATTGAAGAACCGGAGTGCGTACGTTTCGCTACCAGCTAGAGCTCGAGACTTCATTGGTTGAGTCTTGTATGTGCCCTGACTGGGGATTGAACATGCAACCTTGGGGTATCGGGATGATGTTCTAACCAAGTGAACTACCCAGCCAGGGCTAATTAGCTGTGTTTTTTCTAAGATGCCTCTTATAAGCAAGGTATCTTAGAGTTGATGAGATAGGGTGCATGAAAAGGCTAAGAACAGAGCCTATAGCACAGAAAGTGCCAGGTAAGTGTTAATCAGTGTCATTACTAATTGCTTCTTCTGAACACCTGAGCAGCATCCTTCTCACTCTTGGGGGAAGGTCCCTCAGGAAGACAAGGTTCTCTCTCTCTCTCTCTCTCTCTCTCTCTCTCTCTCTCTCTCTCTCTCTCCTTGTCTGTCTTTCTCCCTCTCTCCTGCTGAACTCAAACAAGGAGTCATGTTGTATTGGTGTTGGCAGCCTTCCAACAACAATGTGAGGATGAAGCTGAAGCTAGGGGCCGCAGAGTAGGGAACACAAACCTGGGCTGCCAATGACATCACTGAGCATCTGGACAGACCATCAGATCTCTGTATGTTTATTTGCAGCCCAAAGCATTCATTGATGGAAGTTGTGTGTGTACGTGGGTGTACAAGTATGAGTGAGTGTGCGTATTTGTAAACATTTTCCCTGAAACACTGGTGGGTTCTGAGAGTTCTGAACATGAGCTGTTTTTACTAGTGTTTTTATTTGGCCCCTGGCCCACTCTAAGCCACCTACGGGCGTATTCTCCCAGACAGGCCTCTTTCACCACCCCATGCTACAGGTGTCTGGGAAGCCCAGTCCAACAGTCTGATTGATGGGTAACCAGGATGTTGTTGTTCAAAAGTGCTCAGAGGCGCCTGGTACCCCATCTCCCCAGTACCTTTAACACAGCAGCAAACTCTTCTGTCTCCAACCCCGGAGGTTCTCTGACTTTATTACCTCTCCTCAGACACCCAGACAATCATTCCTGTCTTCTCTTCTATATCTCTAGGCCAGTTTCCCACCTTCAACAAAACAATCTCTCTGGAAATTGTCACCTATTTCCTCCCAGAACAGCATCTCCCAAAGAGTGGAACACACTAGTGAGATCTTAGGTGATACAAAAAAGGGAACATTTATTTTTTTCAAATAAAAAAAGTTAAGGAGTGATATAAAGTTACCCTTTAACTAAATTAAGTCTAAAATTGATTTAAAGAAGAAGAGTAAGTAAATAATAGTTGAAGTAGTCCTCAAATATGGCTAAAAACCCCAAATGGTACCTGATCTACTGAGGTTTGGGACACTTGGCCTTAGAGAAACTCTGCACTATGTTTCCCCAGGTGATAGCCCCAATTTGTGTGGTTTGGACACAAACTGGGGCTACCACCTGGGGAAACAGTGCAGAGATTTACCCTCTTTCTTTCTTGGGTCTTCTCTTCATATGTATGGGTGTCCAACACCTAGCTGGCCCAAATGAGGGTTTATAGTGGTCACCAACCAGCCAGACATCTCTGTGAGAAGCATCAAAGAGATTATATTTACACTAAAGGCCTGATGTGCAAGAGTAGGTCTTCCTTCCCCCTGCTGCCAGCACCAGCTTCCCTCTGGCACCCGGAACCTGGGCTTCCCTCACAGCCCCAGCTTCATCCGGAAGCAATCTTGTCTAATTAGCATATTACACTTCTATTATTATAGACTAGAGGTCCAGTGCACAAAATTTGTGCATGGGGGATCCCTCAGCCCAGCCTGCACCCACTCCAATTGGGGACCCCTTAAGGGATGTCCAACCAGCAGTTGGACACCCCTTTCATAATCTGGGACTGCTGGCTCCTAACTACTCACCTGCCTGCCTGCCTGATCGCCCCTAATTGCCTCTGCCTGGCCTGATCGCCCCTAACTGCCCTCCCTGGCCAGCCTAATCTTGCCCCAAATGCCTTCCCCTGTCGGTCAATTTGGTTCTGATTGGTCAGTTTCTATGCCAGTCAGCATCAAAAGCTTCGTCTCCTAGGCAGCCATTGGCTCCTCACAGTTGACCCAGATTTGGTTCTGACTGGTCAGTTTCTATGCTGGTCAGCGTCTCTGGGCCTATCAATGGGACCTGATCAGAAAGGCGGGGCTGCTTAGCAGCCCCCATGGAGGCCTGGAGAGAAATGGAGGCTTGGCTGTTGGCCAGGCGGGGAGAGAAAGAGAGGCAAGTTCTGATCAACGGCTGCCACAGAGGCTACAGATCAGACTCTGCCTCTCTCTCTCTCTGCAGGCTTCTCTCCGGGCCTGATCCACAGCCCCCTAGGCAGTCAGTGCTGGGTTGGGGCACCTACAGTGGCCCCAGTCAGTGCTGGGTCCCCATGGCAATGCAGCACTGACTTCCGGCCTGGTTGAGCCTTCGGTAGTAATGGTAGTTAGGACCTTGGCTCTTTAATATATAGACTAGAGGCCCAGTGCATGAAATTTGTGCACAGAGGGGGGTGTCCCTCAGCCCAGCCGGCACCCTCTCCAATATGGGATCCCTCGAGGGATGTCTGACTGACGGTTTAGGACAATCCAGGACTTCTGGCTCCCAACTGCTTGCCTGCCTGCCTGCCTGATTGCCCCTAACCACTTCTGCCTGCCAGCCTGATCACCTCCTAACCACTCCCCTGTCAGCCTGATCGACGCCTAACTGCTCCCCTGCTGACACGATTGTCCCTAACTGTCCTCCTCTCAGGCCTGGTCGCCCCCAACTGCCCTCCCCTGCAGGCCTGGTCACCCCTAACTTCTCTCCCCTGCAGGCCTGGTTGCCCCCAACTGCCCTCCCCTGCTGGCCCGGTCACCCCTAACTTCCCTCCACTTCAGGCCTGGTCACCCCCAACTGTCCTCCCCTGCTGGCCTGATTGCCCACAACTGCCCTCCCCTGCTGGTCATCTTGTGCCGGCCATCTTGTGTCCACATAGGGGTGGCCATCTTGGACCACATGGGGCAGCCATCTTGTGTGTTGGAGTGATGGTTAATTTACATATTACCTCTTTATTATATAGGATGATTCAAAGTCAGCTGCAACTCAGAAAACTTCTGGTGAAGTAGCACCTGCAGGTAATGCTCACAGTCATGTTTCTTAATGCCCGTGGAAGCCTGGGGGTGGGGGTGGTGGCTATGGAGTACTGGGTTAAGCTGTGGAATGCAAGACACCAGAGTTCAGGTCCAGGCTTTACCACTGACTAGTTATGTGATATGAGCAAACTACTTAATCTCTCTGACCTCAGTTTCCTCATCTGTAAAGTGGAAATGACTAATAAGGAAACATATTTCCTCTGCTGTGAGCACTCAATGAGATAAGGCATATACAATGTTTTGAGTGCTTGAAATCAATAAGGGAGGATAGAGAGACAAGTTAGGTGACTCCAGGAGGAAATAATTGGAATGTGGGACAATGTAAAGAGCACCCATCCTGGACTTTTTCAAAAAGTCACCATCAGAGAACATAAATAAATGTATGTCTATGTGGGAAACTGTTCTAAACTCAAAGGGAATACTGGCACATGACAACCAAGGCCATGTCTGAATCTTGATTGAATGGTGATTGGGAAAACTTAGAAAGGAAGGGGGATGGAGGGAGGGAGGTAAGGGAAATAAAACCCAGTATAAAAGACAATCTTGAGGCCATTAGGGAAATTTGAGATGGACCAAGTAGAAGGTAATATGGACTTAGGTGGGATGATGGCAGTACTCGAGTCAGAGAATGACCCGATTCTTAGATGTGTGCTTAAGTATTTAGGGTGAACAGTCATCATATCTGCAACTTACTCTCAAATGGCTCAGAAAAAAACAAAAAACAAAAACAAAAACAAAAAAACAAGAACAAAGCAAACAGGGCAAATTATTAATAATTATTAAATCTAGCCGAAACCGGTTTGGCTCAGTGGATAGAGCATCGGTCTGCGGACTGGAAGGTCCCAGGTTCGATTCCGGTCAAGGGCATGTACATTGGTTGCGGGCACATCCCCCGGTGGGGGGTGTGCAGGAGGCAGCTGGTCGATGTTTCTCTCTCATCGATGTTTCTAGCTCTCTGTCCCTCTCCCTTCCTCTCTGTGAAAAATCAATAAAATATATTTAAAAAACAATAATTATTATTAAATCTAGATGGAGGTAATAGGTGGTGTTTATAATACTACTCTCTCATTTTTCTGTATGTTTGAAACTTTTTAGTAAAAAAGGTTTTGTCAGTCAAAACACCCATTGTGACAATGGATTCTACTGACCCAAGGCAGGGCTGGAAACCCACTGGGGGGAGGGGGGTGTTCAGAAGAGATGGGACTCCACTTGATGCTCAAAGTTTCTATTGATCGTGGATCTCCCTGCTGAACTAATGGACATGTTGCCCGCCCCACAGCCAAGCCCCTTACCCCTGCCTTAGAGAGCCCCATTTTTTTCAGGTACCAGTCAGCAATATTCTCAGGGAATTGTTTTCATTTGAGGTTGGGATGTCCAGGTCTGTGGGAAGAATGAAGGGGGTGGGCTTTGGGGAGTTCCTCCTGCTTGATAAAAACTGAGGTATATACACCCCCTTGAGTTGGAGGGGTTCTGAGATTGGGAGGGGCATGATGAGGGGGACTTTGGGATAAGGCAATACTCTATTTCTTGGTGGTTACATGGGTGTCTGCACTATAGTAATTCATTTATGCTGTATAGTTATGTACTTTTCCGTGTGCATGTGGCAGAGTTGAGTGAAGATACAGTCACGCAAGAAGCACTGGAGTCATCTTGGGACAACGAGGAGGCTGGTCCCAGGATGGATGCCACCATGCTGAGGGGGAGGAAAGAGAAAAATGGCCAGAGATGCCCCTTGCTGCCATCACTGAGCCACTGCACTAACCGGGTGTAGCCCTGTCTCAACCCTCCTAGTTCTGAGGGTTGATGTCCTTATCTTCAGAGCCTTTTGGAATTGGATTTCCTTTTGCCTCATCCCAGATCATCTTGGGCATCATGTTGGGGCTCTCCAAGACCACCTTTGGGTTTGGTCATTCGTTAGGTGCACAGTTTGTTATAGGTTGTTACAGTAAAAGGGTCCAAAGTAAAATCAGCAAAGGGGAAAAGGGGGAGAAATTCAAAAGAAACCAGGCACAAGCTTTCAAGAGTCCTTTCCCAATGCAGTCACACTGGATGTACACAAGTCCCTCAGCAATGGCGTGTGGCAACACATGCAAAGTGCTGTCTGCCTGGGGACCCAGGAGTCCAGAGTTGTTGCCGTGGTCTGCCACTCAGGCACACAGGGCTCGAGTGCCTGGCCACAGCAACTGGAACTCCAGATCCCCAGAAGGAAAGCAGGTGTTCAACCACAAAGGACCTTGTTTGCACAAACTATCTAGACAGATGGTTGGTGTGGTTTAAGACCCAAGCATGCAAGACACTTATCAGGACATTTAGAGAGCCTAATTCCCAGGTGCTGGCCAAGGCCCAGTCATGACAACAGGCCCTTCTTGAGAATGTGCAGGATTTGAGCAACTCAGGTGTGCTGAGTTAATTCTTTTCTGCACAAGTATTTTCATGATCCTCATTTTAAAAAATATTTTTATTGATTTCAGAGAGAAGTGGAGAGGGAGAAGGAGAGGGAGAGCTAAACACACCAATGATGAGATAGAAATCATTGATCGGCTGCCTCCTGCATGCCCCGCACTGGGGATCAAGCCCCCAACGTGAGCACTGGGGATCAAGCCACACTGGCTGGCCATTACCCTCATTTTTTTATTTGAGGAAATGGAGGTCCAGAGGAGTTAAGAGATGCGCCCAAAGTCACCCAGCTACTAAGTGGTGGAGTTCTTAAGTCCTTGTGTTTCTGCTTCAAATGTCTCCTTTCAAGTTGGCCACTGCACTAGGGCCCACCGTCTGGGTCAGAGTAACATGACTGTGGGCTGGCCTTGGCTCAGGGACTTGCAGTCCACATGCTGAGAACATCCGGGGATTCCACTGAAAGGCCTTGGAATCAAAGAGGGCAAATCCCCAAAGGGAAAGGAAGACCAGGCAAAGGGATAGACATGTCAACAAATTTCGCGAGGAAGGAACTTGTTTGGGAAGCCACTGCCTCTGGAACGGTGAGAGGGGACCCTGGGCCACGGCCTACAGAAATGGGCCTGCAGGACGAGCAAGGTGAGGCCAGGTGGGACGTGGGAGGGAGACAGGAAATCAGGGGCTTCGCTGGCTAACTGGCTGCTCTCTACCTTCCTGCTCCTCCACAGCACAAAGCCCAGGCAGCCCAACATTTGAACCCAGGACCCCCGAAATAATGAGGCTCTTTTCTACAGCAATGCTTTAGGAATGGTGGTAGAGAGACCCATTCCTGGAGTGGCTGCTGCTCCCCAGGGGTGCTTGGGTTTTTGTTACAGGGATTAGGGAGAGCACGAGGAGGCCAAATGTCCCACGAGGTGGCCCATAGTGTCCCAGATAGTCAGTCCCATGAGACATTGGAGGTAAATAACCTATTTCTAGTTACCCAGACTCAGTACTGAGCTCCATTTTACTCATCAACAACATTTACAATTTTCTAGAATGCAAATACTGGTTAAAACAAAGGGGGGTTTAATCTTTAGCCAGTTGCTCAGTGGTTGGAGCGTTGGCCTGGGGACCAAAGGGTCTTGGGTTTGATTACCAGTCAAGGGCAAATACCTTGGTTGCAGGTTCAATCCCAGCCCCACCCCCATCCCCCACCCCACATCGGCTCCGGGAGGCAACCAATCAATGTGTCTCACGGCCATGTTTCTCTCTCTCCCCCTTCCCTCCCTCCCTTCTATTCTCTCTAAAAATCAATGGGAAAAAATGTCCTCAGCTGAGGATTAAAGAAACCAAGGAAGGTTTGTGCATTGTTTACCGTTTTGTTCTTTGAATCAAATACAGTGTGCCTGGGTCTGTTTTCATTTGTGGTAGGTACTCCAGATAGCATTCTCGAAGATTCTGCCCCTAGTACAGACCCTAAACGCCATAATTATGTTTTGCAGTTTAATCAGACTGAGCCTTTCATAATTGTATTACAAATAACTTTACTCTTATTCTTCCTTTGTATTGCAATGAGAACATTATCTTGAGTAAATTTTTTTGTATGTGGGTAGGTTACATTATCCATAAATTTCATTACAGTGTAGTAAAAAGAGCCTATAAAAACATTTATTATAACACTAATCTATGACGATAAATATCAGGACAGCTGTTATCCCCGGGTGTGAGGGTGGGTGATGAGAGGACTGACAATAAAGGGGCACAAAACTTTCTGGGGTGATAGAAATGTCCTCTACCTTGACTGGGTGGTATACAATTGTCAAAACTCATCCAACTGCATATTTATAGGGGGTGTATTTCATTGTCATAGTAATGTAAATTATACCTCACTCAAATGGAATACAAAACATAAATTTTTGAAATATGTGAATAGAAACATTTTAAAATACGTATTTGTTATAGAAAGGAGGCTCTGGGGCTGCTAAGGCCTTGAAGTTAATGAAGTGGATTTGAACCGGCACTTAACACAAAAGTGAGAAAGAACAGAACAGCCTGCCTCCGCCAGCACTGCTGTGGACAATGCTGGGCTGGGCATCCTGCATAAGATACATAAAACTTTCAGCTCAGTAATAGATGCAGAGATGCGTGTGTGCTGAGTTGTCATGTAAATACTTTTCTGATTCTGAACCGTAAGCAAGGAAGTTTGGAGACCACACTCTAAAATAGGAGTCACTGGATGTTCAAAATGATCAGCAATCTTTTTTTTTTTTAATATATTTTATTGATTTTTTACAGAGAGGAAGGGAGAAGGACAGAGAGCTAGAAACATCGATCAGCTGCCTCCTGCACTCCCCCCACTGGGGATGTGCCCGCAACCAAGGTACATGCCCTTGACCGGAATCAAACCTGGGACCCTTCAGTCCGCAGGCCGACGCTCCATCCACTGAGCCAAACCGGTTTTGGCTGATCCGCAATCTTTTTACATAATACCCACTCAGGGCAAAGGTTTCAAATGGTGCCTGTCACATAGTCTTCTTGATGATTCCTGATTCTTCTACAATGATGACGACATTATTGAATGTGACCACATTACTCCAGCTTTACCCAAGAAGCCTGCCGATGAGGAGCTTGTGTTTCCAAGATAATTAAATGCGGTAGCTTAAGTTCTCATAACAGGAATTACAGGGGAGGGAGAGAAAGGGGGGTGGGCTAAGAAATTTAAACCTTGATCTTTTTTTTCTTTAAAGAATATTTTATTGACTTTTAGAGAGAGGATGGGAGAGGGAGCGAGAGAAACATTAATGTGAGAGAGAAACATTGATCAGCTGCCTCCTGTACTCCCCCTACTGGGCATGGGGCCTGCAACCTGGGCACGTGCCCTTGACCAGGATTTGGACTGGCAACCTCCTGGTGAACCGGGTGACGCCCAACCGAGTCACACAAGCCATGGCTAAATCTTCATCTTTTATAGAGAAAGTCTAAATTTGATCAATTCAGAATTAATACTACCAAAATGGGGAGAATATAAATTATATCACACACTAAGGGCCAATTTTTCTAATATGTATATAAATTTCCCACAATCAAGAAGGCACAATTCCATGGGGGGAAAAATGCACAGAGAATATGAACAGATAGTTCCTGGAAAAGGAAATAAATGCGGCTCTTCACTATATGAGAAGATAAAAGACATGACGTGAAGTAAAGTAAATACAGATTGAAACAATACTGAGATATCATTGTTTAATAAAACAAATTGGTAAGCACAAAAAGGTTGGCAACGCCTGTATTGGCAAGATCCCGTGGGGGGTGGGGTGGGAAAGAGCACACATTGTTGGTGAGAGGGTCAACTGGTAGACAGCTTGCGACAGCATTAGAAATGCACCTACTCTCTGACCCAGAAATTCATGTGTAGGAGAATGGCACATGCAGAGTACAAAAAGACACGTGCATGAGGTTCGTCATTACAATACTCTGAAACAGCAAAAGATAGGGAACAACCTAAATTTCTCTCAGTAGGGAATTGGTTACATAAGTCATGGTTCTCCCAACACAGCATGATGTGAAGTCATGAAAAACAAATCTACCAATAGTTCCTCACTGTCACCAATGACCTCTGTGTTGCTAAATCCAGAGTTCAATTCTTTCAATCACCTTGGTCCATCAGCAGCATTTTTAAAAATATGACAGAGAATCATTGATCGGCTGCCTCCTGCGTGCCCCACACTGGGATCCAGCCCGCAACCCTAGCATGGGCCCTGACTGGGAATCAAACTGTGACCTTCTGGTTCATAGGTCGATGCTCAACCACTGAGCCACACTGGCTGGGCCACAAGCAGCATATGGCATGGTTGAGCAATCCATCCTTCTTTTTTTTGTTTGGCTTTCAGAATAGTACGCCTGTTGGATGTTCCTTTGATACGGGATTTTTGGACTGAAACACGTGGTGTTCCCCTGGGCTTCCCCTGATTCTTTGTCTGTCGGAGTCAAAGAATGAAACCACGGACGGAAGATGGTATAGCAAAGGTGGAAGTTTATTGAAGAACAAGTACAGACTCCCACATGGGGAGGGAAAATAAATCTCAACACAGACTCCCGCATGGGGAGGGGGAAGCGTCCCACCGAGTTCCTTTTTCCCTGGTTTATAAAGACTGCAGTTTTTGTGCCTCGATATCCCCTCTGATTGGCCACTGTTCCCCTTTGATTTGGTCACTATAGTAACTCCTGAGCTCAAAGGTAAAACCTCACAGGAGACATGTGAGGCCCTCCTTCTTTACTTTGTAAATACAGACCTTTGGCTACTCCCAGTTCCCTTATCTTATGGGAATGTAACTTCTGCTGGCTCCCTGCTCCCTTGTCATATGGAAATGTGCCCTTTTGCAACTCTGTAGCCCTGTGTTTTTCCATGGACCCCCTTAATTTAAACATTCCCTAAATCTGCCTATTTCACCCCTAAAAATTCCTATTTCACCTTCTCAGTCTCTTAAGACTTGGTTCTTGGTCCTGACCTCTTCCCATTGGTGCTCACGGATAGTCTCATGGCCTTAAATACCATTGGTAAGCTCTTGACTTTTAAATTTCTCTCCCCAGCCTGATCTCTCCCCTCCACTCCAGACTCCTCATCCAACTGCCTGTTTGGCATCCTCATTTGGATGACTAATAGGCATCTCCAGATGAACACATTGAAAACCGAATTCCTGATTTTCTTGCCCAAATCTTTTCTCTCTGCCCTTAGTGAAAGGCGACTCATCCTTCCAGTTGCTCATGCCAAAAACCTTGGGGTTGTCTTTTATTCTTTTGTTTCTCTTCCATTCTCTATCCAATCTGACATCAAATTCTGTCAATTCCACCTTCAAAATCTACTCAAAGTCTGATCACATTTCACCACCTCCATCCTCTCGCCATACTTGGTTCTGTCCATTGTTGCCTCCTGCCTGTATCATCTCAGCAGCCTCCTCATTGGTCTCCCTGCTTCTATCTGTCTCTTTCTTGTGTCCACCTGAGTTGATAAAAATAGACCCTTCCCAGGACATATCACAGTAAAAATTCAGAATTCTGGGGACAAAAAGATTTAACAAGCTTTGGGATGTGTGTTGGGGAGAAGGTGACAGATCATCATCATCATTATCAACAACAACAAAGGATCAAAAAACAGAATGGGTTTAGAGCTTTCAAGAAGAAGACAAGGAGAGCAATGCCTTCAAAATTCTGAAGGAAATTTCTTTCTGTTCCTGAATTCCTTAGCCAGCCAGACCATCAATCAAGGAAGTTGACGACATTTTCCGATGTGCAAACTCTCAAAAACTGACCTCCTGAGAAACCTTCCTTAAGAAGCTAAAGGATGTGCCCCACCAAAATGACAGCATCACCAAGAAAGAGGAAGGACTGGGGTTCCCAACACAGCACAGAAGTGAGGGGAGTCCCCAGGGTGATGGAAATTCCAGTGTGCCAGCTGGGTATCAAGGTTAGAGGTCAACCAGTCCAAATAGGCCCAGGTGACTCAACAGACAGTCATGTTGAGGGCTGTCATCACCAGCAAGCCAACCGCCATTGTACTGTTCTGTTTTGATTTTTAACCTGAAGAGATAATGGCTAGGGAAGGCAAACTACATTCTTCTCTCTACTTGCCTTGTCCTGACCATGATGGAGACACCGTTCTCCCTCCGGATCCACTGAGGATGCTCACTTCTCCACCACCGAATGTGCTGCTTGGCTCCCACTTGTGAGAGCTTGTGGGAGGCTGGAGTGTTCTCAGAAGTGGAAAACACAGAGCTGAATACATTCCTGCTGGCCATGCAGAACATGGCCCACATTTCAGCCCTGACAGCTACTCTCATTTGTGGTTAGCCATGTGCTTTCTAGGATTCACTCATGTCCTTGCCCACTCAGTGCGCCAGAAAGGGTTTGCTAGACTCTCAAGGTAAGTTGACACCAGATTTTGACCTGGATATGGTCCAGCTCATCCTCTCCCAGTGACTTCTATTTAAGAGTGGACAGCCTAAAAACTCAACCATATAGTGGAAATCAGGTAAAATCTAAATAGTATGTAGTCTAATTAATAATATTATACCATCTTGAATTTGATGATTACACTTACTGTATACATTTATCAAAACTCATCAAACTGTACATTTAAAAAAGGGGATTGTGTTTTGTAAATTATTTTAATAAACCTGACTTTAAAAAATAATATTATACCAACATAAATTTGTTACTTTTTCCAAATGTACCATCTATATATATAAAAGGCTAATATGCTATGTGTCCCTCCCACTGTCTGACCGTTTGCTATGATGCGCACCGACCACCAGGGGGTAGGTGCTCAATGCAGGAGCTGCCGTGATGTGCACTGGCCGGCACCACGGACCTGGCACTGACAAACCAACATTCGGCTTCCCCCAAGTGGGACACAGGCCCCGCCATCACACCGGAGCAACACCCCACCAAATTGCAGCCAATGCTACCAAGACCCCATGGCACAAAATGTGGCCCACAGCCCAGTCCAGCCCGGAAATGGTCGCTGTGGGCTCCGGGTAATGACGTCACGTAGCAACGCCTGGCTTCCTCTCCCTAATGACTAGCCTCCTTGGAGTTTCTTCAGCCCAGGAACACGACTTGCTTTATAACCAGGTGGAAACGTTTTACACTTTAACCAAATGTCTGTGAAGCATTTTCCCATGCCTCATCTCATTTGATCCTCACAGAAGTCCTGGAGTAGGTAGATAGGAGACTCGATAGAATCCTATTTTCTTTTCATTAGCCGGAAAATGGAGATTTACAAAGTTTAGAAACTTGACCCGACTGAAAAGAAGTAAGAAATGGTGGACCTTGAAAATGACTTTGTTTTCTCACCGTGCAGAATATAGTCAAACACTGCTACAGTTAAATATTTTACCCTTTGTTCTCCCTGTGTGATCTACAATAATAACCTGCTTCATGTTGATATTTATTGCTGTGTTGCTGACAATTGCCTGAAAGAGAAGTTGGGATGCTTCACTGGGCTGGAAAAGGTTTAGCTAAGTCAGAAAGCAGGTCTAATTAAGCAAGTTTATCTATATATATAAAGCTCTCTCTGGCACCAATCGCACGCGTGTGTTTCCATCTGTCATTGTTGATCGTGAATTTGGTTGACACTTCTATTATAGAGACAGGGCAAATAGCGATATTAAAATATTTCTTCTAATTAATTTCCTTTCAATGTGCACAAATTCGTGCACCGGGCCACTAGTAGTGACATAAAATCCTCCCTGACTCCTCAACGCGACTCCAACAGAAAATGTAGCCAAACAACGGGATAATAAATAGTTGGGCAAATACCGATGAGAGCTCTCATTTGTTGAGGGTATATTCTGTCCCAGGTCTCAATTCTGGATCTTGTGGAGTCATCACTCCCACCCCATGGTTGCACAGTGTTAGGAGATGCTGCTGCACTTGAGGCCTGAAACCGAGGATAGCCAATGTCTCGGGCAGAGGGGTGAACTGGAGACAGTGGAGCCCAGTGGTTAAGGCTGGAGGCACAGGGCCCTGGGGATGAATCTCAGCTCTTATTAAGTGTGATCTCAGGTAGGTGAGCTCAATTTCCTCTTCTAGAAAGTGAGGGTATGAGGGGAGGTGTATGGAATCCCCAGTCACACTCATGGTACCTGACACAGAGTGAGTGGCTAACTGGCTGTCGCCGTGAGTGTTCAGGGGGGCTGCCCTGGGTCGGTCACAGGAAGCTTCCATATCCAAGATGGTGAGTCACCTTTCCTTCCTGCGACAATTTGAGGCAGGGTGGAATCCCTCAGGAGGTGAGCTGTGCCCTGGGCATGCCCCTCACCTTTGGTGGCTCACAGGTCCCCTGACATGTGACATCACAGTCAGAATGAAGTCATGGAGCACAAATGTTGGGATGAGAGGAAATGGTTCTCTGCTTGCCTCTTCCTCTCAACCTCAAATGCTTGGACCCAGCATTTAGCTGGGTTCCTTCCGAAGCAGTGGGGCCCTCAGGGGTGGGCACTGCTGTGTAACCTCAGGCAGGTGGTCTGGAAGTTAAGATTAGGTTCATGCTTTCGGTAGTCTGTAGGACTCATCCAATAGTTCAACAAATCTTTATTGTGCACCTACATGTGCCAGACAGACCAGCTCCCTGACTTCCTAATGTTGACAGTCTAGTGGGGGAAGTTAGACAACAAACATAACACATAAGTAAATAGTATAGTCAGTTGGGAGGTAATGATCGCACGTGAAAATACTGGGCAGGATAAGCTCAGGGCAGCGGTCGGCAACCTGTGGCCTGCCGGTCGAGTCCAGGCCATCATTTGTTTCTGTACAGTTCCCAAGCTAAGAATGGTTTTTACGTTTTTTTTTAATGTTTGGGAAGTCAAGAGAAAAAGATTTCATGACACACAAAATGTACATGAAATTCACATGTCAGTGTCCATAAATAAAGTTTTATTGGAAAACAGCCAAGCTTATTGGGTTACATACTTGTCTGTGGCTGGTTTTGTGTTATAACCACAGAGTTCAGTGGCTGTGGCAGAGACCAGATATAACTCACAAAGTCTAAACTATTTAATATCTTGTCTTTCATAGAAAAAGTTTGCAGATCTCTCTCTGGCTTGGGGGACTGTGAATGGTATGTGGAGGTGGATTGCAGTTTTATATTAGAACGTTAAGAATAGCCTTACTGAGAAAGTGATGTTTGGGTAAAGCCTGAAGGAGGGCGGGAGAGAGCTATGTATGCATCAGGGGAAAGAATATTCCAGGTAGAGGGAACAGCCAGTGCAAGGCCCTGAGGTAGTAGTATGTGTCCACCCTGTTCAAGAAACAGTGCAGTAGCCTCTGTGCCTGGAGCAGAGTGAGCAGGGGGTGAGTAGTGGGACATAAAGACAGACGGTGACAGGGACAGATCATGTGGGGTGGGCCGTGGGGAGGACTTAGGCTTCCCCCTGAGTAAGATGGAGCCACGGGGGGCTCAGGGCAGGGGAGGGCCATGATCTGACTCCGGTGTTAGCAAGCCTCACTGGTTGCATGTGGGGGACAGACTCTGGGGGCAGGACTAGATCAGGGTGACTGGGGAGGGGCTGCTGAAATTGGCCAGAGGGAGACGATGAGTAGAGGCTGGGGCAACGAGGGAAGTGGGCAGATTCTCGGTAGATTTGAAGGTGGAGCTGACAGTGATCCAAACTGGGGAAAAGTCCTTCCTAAAAGTGCCCACATTCCAGGCTTTCAAATCGGACACACCCGGGTTCTCATCCCAGCTTGGCTACATTCCAGCTGTGTAATCTTGGGTAATTTCCTCATCTATAAAATGGGGTAAACAACTGGGGTGTAATATCAGTGGGATCATTCATGCACAGCACTTAGTATGTGACCTGGCACACGGGGAGTGCTCCCCACAAGGCTGCTGTGATAATGAGGATCATTCTCCAGGTTGATCCAGGTCACTGGCCCTGAAGTGTATGGGAGCTGTCCCTCCCCCACTCATCTCATCTGGCTTTCACACTCCTCCTCTGCCAAGTCAAGGGTCTGATGGTGCTAAGCCTTGCTGAGCCTCAGTTCTCTCATCTGTAAAATGGGCTTTGTAAAATCTGCAGTACAGATAGTCAGGGCCATTAGATGAACCATTTCGTATTCAGAGCTCCTGGCGAACACCAAGTTCTCAGGAATCAGTAGCTGCTCTGTTTTCACCATGACCATCAACGACAACAGCTACATTGACCTCCTTAAACACGTCCCCAACATTTTGTGAAAAATTTCAAACACACAGGAAAACTGAAAGATTTTACAAGGAGCACACACATATACCTACCTCCTGGATCCTACCATTAACATTTTACTACTTCTGCTTTCTCCACCCATCCGTTCATCCCTCTATTTATCCATCAGTCCATTGTATCTTTTTATGATGAATTTCATCCTGAAATATTTTTATTAAGACTTTGAAGACTCAGTTTACACTAAGCACTGTTTTTAGCACTGTTCTTAGATCTTTACATCCTTTTATTCATCTAATTCTCAGAGTGGCTCTCTGAAACATATCAAGTATGCAGTGTGGTATTTTATCCCCATTTTGTAGATGAGGAAAATTGAGGCACAGAGAAGCAAAGGACTTAGAGCTACTAAAGACTGGAGTTGGGTTTGAACTTGGGCCATCTGGCTCCAAAGCCTTGACTTTTGTCCCTAATGCCATTCTCTTCTCAGAATGGGTGAAGGATGCCCACAATGGATTATCATGCAGCCAGTATAGGAGAATGTTTATAAGAGTCCAGTAAAAAATAACACTGGGCTATGGTATGATCATGATTCAACCCAGATCCTATGTCTAAGGAAAAAAACAATACTCCAAGGAGGGGCACTCGCTGTTACTAGAGGTAGCTTAGGGGTAAATGGACACTGAATGATTAAATGAAATCCTTTGTTAATAATGGTAGCTGCTACTAATTGAGCTCTCTTTTTGGGCCCCACCCTGTTTTACAGGTTTTACATGCTGTATCTTTCCAAGCACTTGGGAGGTAGGCACTGCTATACCCATTTGAGGTATTAAGACACTGAGGCTAAGTGAAGTGCGGGGCCCAGCCCAGGTTCCCCAACCAAGAAGTGGCAAAGCCAGCATTTTAATCCAGGCTTGTCAGTTCCCTGGACCATTAATCTCTTTGACTTTTCCTACTTTCTTATTTTTTCAGTAATAAGAAAAAAAAATTACTTTCATCATGAAAAAATACTTTTTAAAAAGAAATTTCCTTAAGAAAGTAGTCTCATTTATCTTTATTTTATTAGCCATGTATGTTCCTTGGATGAAATTTAAAGCCCTACCTCACACCATACACAATTCCAGATAGATTGCCAATTTAAATGTCATGCAAAGTGATAATGCTTTTGGAAAATAACGTAAGAGAATATCAGCATATTTTGGAGGTATGGATATATTTCTTATGCCCTGGTTTGTGTGGCTCAGTTGGTTGGGTGTTGTCCCATGCATAGAAAGGTTGCCGGTTTCATTCCTGGTCAGGGCAGATGCTTGGGTTGTGGGCTCCATCCCCAGTAGGGGGCATGCACGAGGCAGCCAATGGATGTCTTGCTCTCATTGATGTTTCTCTCTCTCCCTCTCCGGAGACTCTTTAAAAATCAATTTTTAAAAAGCTATTAATATTTCTTAAATATTATGTAAAAGTAACTATCCTTTAGGAAAAATTTGAAAAATTGGACTATGATAAAGTTAAGACCTTCTCTGGATTAAAAAATGCCATTAGGCCCAGCTGGTGTGACTCAGTGGTTGAGCGTCGACCTATGAACCAGGAGGTCATAGTTCGATTCCCAGTCAGGGCACATGCCTGGGTTGTGAGCTCAATCCCCATAGGGGCCATGCAAGAGGCAGCCTATCAATGATTCTCTCTCATCACTGACTTTTAAAAAATCTTTATTGTTGAGAGTATTACAGATGTTTCCCTTCCCCATCCCCCAAACCCCCCATTACACCTCTCCACATGGTTCCCAACCCACACCAGGCCTTCATCACCCTACTGTCTGTGTCCATAGGTAAGATCTTTGGTTAATCTCTTCACATTCCTCCCCACGCCCCATTCCCCTCAGAGATTCATCAGTCTGTTCCATGCCTCTGATTCTATTTTATTCACCAGTTTATTTTGTTCATTACATTTCTTGTTTATTTTGATTTTTAGATTCAATTGTTGATAGATATGTGTTTGTTGCCATTTTATTGCTCATATTTTTTATCTCTCCTTCTTCCTATTCTTCTTCCTCTTCTTAAAGAATAACCTTTAACATTTCATGTAATATTGGCTTGGTGGTGGTGAACTCATTTAGCTTTTTCTTGTTTGTGAAGCCCTTTAGCTGATCCTCAATTCTAAAAGAGAGCTTTGCTGGGTAGCGTGATCTTGGTTGTAGGTCCTTGCTATTTGTCACTTTGAATATTTCTTGCCACTCCCTTCTGGCCTGCGAAGTTTCTGTTGATAGTTGTATGGGCACTCCCTTGTAGGTAACTAACTGCTTTTCTCTTGCTGCTTTTAAGATTCTTTGTCTTTAGACCGTGGCATTTTAATTATGATGTGTCTTGGTGTGGGCCTCTCTGGGTTCCTCTTGTTTGGGACTCTCTGTGCTTCCTCGACATGTAAATCTATTTCTTTCACCAGATAGGAGAAGTTTTCTGTCATTGTTTCTTCAAATAGGTTTTCAATATCTTGCTCTCCCTCTTCTCCTTCTGGTATCCCCATAATGTGAATGTTGATATGCTTGAGGTTGTCCCAGAGGCTCCTTACACTATCTTCATATTTTTGGATTCTTTTTTCATTTTGCTCTCTTAATTGGATGTTTTTCACTTCCTCATATCCCACATAGTTGATTTGATTCTCGGGCTCCTCTACTTTACTGTTGAATCCCTATAAATTATTCTTATCTCAGTTACTGTATGCTTAATTTCTGACTGGTCCTTTTTTATGTCTTTGACATTCTCACTAAGATCCTTGAAAGTCTCATGAGGATCCTTGAATAATGTTATAACCATGGTTTTGAACCCTGTATCCAAAAGTTTGCTGCTTCCATTTTTTTTCATATGTGACATGTTTCTTTGTCTCCCATTTTGGCTGCTTCCTTGTGTTTGTTTCTATGTATTAGGAAGAGCTGCTATGTCTCCTGGAATTGGTAGTGTGGCCTTGTGTAGTAGGTGTCCTGTAGGGCCCAGTGGCTCAGTTTCCCCAGTCTTCTGAGCTGGGCACTCTGTGCATCCCTGTGTAGGCTGTGTGCACAGTCTTGTGGTTGAGCCTTGATTGCTATTGGCATCACTGGGAGGAATTGACCTCCAGGCCAATTGGCTGTGAGGACCAGCTGCGGCTACAGTGGGAGAGCTGCTGTACAGAAGACACCCCTAGGGAGCAGGACTTGCTCCAGTGGGGCTTTGGTGCTCACTGAGTCTGCCCCTTGAGTGTGTCATTTATGGATGTGTAGAGTTGTAATCTGCTATGGTCTGAAGCTGTCCATCAGGTGCACTGGCTGTAGGGCCTCCAGGGAGGTGCAAAGTCAGCCACTGCCTGGGGCCTCCCACAGGAGCTATTTGTATTGTGCTTGGAGCTGCCCAGGCGAGGCCCAGCTGTGAAGCAAGGCAGGCTTATGCTAGTGCCAGGTCTTGGGCCTTTTATTGATAGGTTTGGGGCTCCCTGACTCAGCTGCAGCTTGTTTGAGAGACTTTAGCAAAGTCTGAAGCCTGAGCCAGGACAGGCCGTTCATATGAAAAATCAGCTGCAAATAGGTTGGGTGGGGCTGTGACTTGGATGGAGTGGGGTCTCAGAGGATCACTAGAGTGGAGCAAACAGCTATGGCTGCCAGTCAGCCCTTCGACCAGGGAGGTCTCAGCACAGGAGCAATGCCCCCTGTGAGCACCTCTGTCTGGAAGAAAGCCACCCCAATTCCTGCCCCAATGCCAGACCATCGTTCCTCCTCGTATGTGTCTGGGTTCCTCAGTCCCTCAGAGGAAGTGGGACCTTGTAAGTTCAGTTCATGCACTGGCCCTTTAAAAGAAACCCCTGCGTCTCCAGCAGCCTCCGTGTCACTGAGCCCCAATCCCTGCTAGTTTCTACAGCCTGAAGTTATGGGGACTTCTATTCCCAGCTCTGGAACCCTGGGCTGGGGATCTGGTGTGGAGCTGGGACCCCTTGTTCCTCATGGGCGGCCTCCACGGAAACAATCTCCCTCCCAATTGAAAAAATGGCCCATGTGGGTGTTGGTCCAGCCCATTCCAAACTTCTGCCCCTCCTACCAGTCCCAGTGTGCTTTTTTCTTTACTTCTATAGTTGTAGGACTTCCACTCAGCCAGCTTTCAGGAGGTTCTGAATGATGGTTGTTCTGTATTTTAGTTATAATTTTGATGTGATTGTGGGAGGCACGAGTACAGGCGTTTACCTGTACCACCATCTAGGCTCTTTTGCCACATCATTGATTTTTCTATCTCTCTCTCCCTCTCCCTTCCTCTCTGAAATCAACAAAAATATATTTTTTAATTAAAAAAAAATTTTGTAGTCCTCACCCGAGGATAATTTTCCATTGATTTTTAGAAAGAGGGAAAGTCAGAAAGAACTATCATGAGAGAAAAACACATTGATTGGTTGCCTCCTGCATGAGCCTGGACCAGGGTACATGCCTTTGACCAGAATTGAACCCAGGACCCTTTAGTCTGTAGGCCGATGCTCTATCCACTGAGCCAAATCAGTTGTCTCCTGCATGAGCCTGGACCAGGGCCCAGGCCGGGGAGAAGTCTGCAACTAAGGCACATGCCCTTGACTGGAATCGAACCCAGGACCCTTCAGTCGACAGGTCGATGCTCTATCAACTGAGCCAAACTGGCTAGGGAAAAAATATATATTTTTTAAAATGCCATTAAGAGAGTGAAAAGGCAAGCCATAGAGTAGATGTGTATAGTATGTACAACTAACAAATGGCTGGTGTCCAGAATATATAAAGAACACGTCCATTTAAAAAATGGACAACCCAATAGAAAATTGGGAAAGACACTTGAACAAGCGCATCTTGAAAAAGGATGGCCAAAGGCCATGAAAAGTGTTCAATGAAAAGTGTTCAATTCTATTACTCATCAGGAAAATGCAAATTAAATCTACAATGAGCTACATCCAACAAAATGGTTAAAATTAAAACGTCTAACATGGCCAAGTGTTGGCAAGGATGTGGAGCAATGGAAATGCCCTGGAGGGAGGAGAAATTATTACAACTGCTTTGGAAAGCTTTTGATTGTATCTACTAAATATAAACACACACACATACACGCACATACACATACTCTATGACCCAGCCACCAGTCTTGATTTCATACCCAAGAGAAATATATATATATATATATATATATATATATATATATATATATCCAATATATATATTTCATACCCAAGAGAAATATATATATTCACATTATGTTGTGAATGTGCTAGAACAAAATATGGACTAGAATGTTAAGAGCAAAAAGCCAACAAATGGAAACAATTCAAACTCCCATCAACAGTTTCTGGCAGATGACAGAAATTGCAGTGTACTCCACAATAGACTACTACTCAGCAAAGAGAAGGAATGAATTGCATTTCCATACTCAACCCAGGTGAATTTCACAATCATAATGTTGAGTGAAAAAAGCCAAGCACAAGAGTCCATACTGTATAATTCTGTTTACATCACGTGGAAAGTAAGAAAAGGAAGCCCCTGTCTTCAGGAAGGCACACTTTTCCCTAAGTCAGTAAAATGGGCACCTTCCTAGGGAGAGAGACAGTAGTGCCTGGCAGGAGGCAGAAGGGGCCCATGGGAAGCTGGTAAGATCTGCTTCTTCATCTGGGTGCTGGTGACACAAGTGTGTTCCCTTTGTCAAAATTCATTAAGTGGAACTTGTATGTTTCAGATACATTTCTGTATGTGTGTCATGTCACAATAAAAAAGATTCAAATAATGTAAAAATGACTTACTAGCCAGTTTGGCTCAGTGGATAGAGCATCGGCCTGCAGACTGAAGGGTCTGGGGTTTGATTCCAGTCAAGGGCACATGCCTGGGTTGCGGGCTTGATCCCCAGTGGGACCCAACTGGGGCATGCGGGCTGCAACCAATCAGTGATTCTCTCTCACCATTGATGCTTCTCTCTCTCCCTTCTTCTCTGAAATCAATAAAAATATATTTTAAAAATACTTTAAAAATGACTTTGAAAAGTAGGCTCACCATAGCCTTATCTTAGAAACTGGACAAACTAATGTCTAAGGTACAATAAATAATTGGAAGGACTGTTCGTGGTATTTGCTCTGTTTAGCACTGTTCTAAGAGATCTATAGCTCCTATCTTATTTAATCCTCACAACAACCCTTTGAGGTAGTTACTATTATTATGTGCATTTAACAGATGGGGACACTGGGGCACAGTAAGGTATGCTCAAGCTAGATCTAAACACAGGCCATCTAGTCCTACAGTATATGCTCTGCTCACCACAAGAGTCTTCACCCTAAAGAGTGAAATAAGAGCCCTGCTGGCATAGCTCAGTGGTTGAGCATTGACCTATGAACCAGGAGGTCACAGTTCGATTCCTGGTCAGAGCGCATGCCTGGGTTGTGGGCTCGATCCCCGGTGTGGGGCGTGCAGGAAGCAGCCAATCATTGGTTATCTTTCATCATTGATGTTTCTATCTATCCCTCTCTGAAATCAATAAAAATATATTTAAAAAAAAGTGAAATAAGAAATAGGGAAGTGGAAGTATACTTCTCAAAACACAAAGGTATCTAAAAAGAGAAACTAGAAATCATTGGATGGCTGTCCTGAGAGTAGGGGAGGGGCTATCAGTGAGCTAGGAGCCCTCACCCACCATGATTCCAGTGGGGCCTTTTAACCTGAGTGGTGCATGGAATTCAGGGGTTGTGTCAACTTGGATGGGAAAAACAATGACCTCTTTGCTTTTACTACCCTTTAACTTGGCAGTCTTCAAAATGGAGTTTGGAAACCCTGTGAGTCCCCAAGTCCCTTTTCAGGGGGTTAATGAAATCAAACTATTTCATAATAAGAACTGCTGATGTAATTGCAATTTAGCATGCCTTTCTGCCATGTGGTGGGGAAGTGTGGGGGGAGGGGCAGGGGATGGGGGTGTGTGTGAACAGACCACAGGATTATTAGCAATCTCTAGCTTTGTCGTGAGAAGAAAACACATGTTTTCAAATCCCATATAGTTCCCGCAGGACTCTCAAACACCTTCTACACACTCATCAAAACTTCTAAATTACCATAGTTTTTGGGACCTGCCACTAGGACTTGAAGTTTAATGCATGAAAAAAGAAGCATACACTATGCTGCTGTGCACCTGAAACGAATACAAAATAATATTAAATGAAAACAGTAATTGAAAGTAAAATGAAAAAAGAAGCACATAATTCAACTATAGTTAAATGAGGAATAAACTCAAATATAAAAGCTCAAAAAAAGAGAGGGAATCCCATATACTACTGGATCACATATTTGTTTAAAAAATACTTGTGCATCTATAAACAATGTTTGTACATTTGTGCTTTCGCTGCGGCTCGAGGAACCCCCAAGCCACCCACAGCCTTCCAACAGCGCACAGAGGTTCACAAATCCCCACTTGCTTCCTCCGGGACCCCAGGGCGATTTCTGGAGTTCATGCCTTAACGTGGAAACAACCGCTGATTCTTATCCAGCCCGTCCTCTGGGCCAGGCTGCATTCTCAGCACGAAGTTTCATGTGTCAGCTGGTTTAATCCTCCCAACAGCCAATAGGGTACGGACCATTATCACCTTCCTTTTCCAGGTCAAGAACCCGAGACCCGCGCCGCCAGCGTGGCTCCGTGGTTCGATTCCCGCTCAGGGCACAGGCCCGGGCTGCAGGCTGGATCCCCAGAGGGGGGCGTGCAGGAGGCAGCCGATCCGTGATTCCCTCTCATCATTGATGTTTCTCTCTCTCTCTCTCCCTCCCTCTCCGAAATCAATAAAAATCTATATCTATATCTATCTATCTATCTATCTATCTATCTATCTATCTATCTATCTATCTATCTAAAGAATCCGAGGCCCGTGGAGGTCGAGTAACCAGCCCAGGGCGCACAGCTATCTATCTATCTATCTATCTATCTATCTATCTATCTATCTATCATCTATCTATCTATCTATCTATCTATCTATCTATCTATCTATCTATCTATCTATCTAGAATCCGAGGCCATTTATATGGGGGTCGAGTCACCAGCCCAGGGCGCACGGCTCAGAAGCAGCGCGGGCTGCCTGCGTTTTCTGCGGCCCAGGGCTGGGGGCGGGTCTGGGGAGGGATCCCTGGGCTTAGCCTGCGGAGGGGGAAGAGGAAGATGAAGCCCGCGAACGGGAAGGGGCTCCCCCGGGCCCACGGGTCGCAGGCGCTGGTGCCAGCATACCTGGGCGCCGAGAGATCCGTCAGAGGCCGGGGTGGGAGTCCGTGTCCGTGTCCCGGGGGCTCCGCAGCTGCGGGGTGGGGCGCCTGCGGGACGAGCGCAGCCTTCCCCGTCTGGGCGCTCACCCGGAGGCCCGCTTGGAGGTGGCGGCGGCGGCGTCCCAGACCTTTCTGGGTCCCCCTTCTCACGCCCCGCCCTCGGGGAGGGGGGCGGGTGGGCGTGGGACAGCCCAGGACCGGCCGGACCTGTGGGACCCGGGGCCCTAGCTGTCTGCGGAGCCCGTCACCCCGAGAAGGCAGGCTCTTCCGGGGCTGGGACGGCTGTGGGCGGCGGGATGCCTCCGCGCTGCAAACTCATAAATACCGCCGCCGCGCCGGGGGCCGGAGACGCGCGCGCAGGCAGTCGGCGCCCTCGAGGGTGAGCCGGGGACCCGGAGGGCGCCCCCGCCCCAGCTCCCCGCTCCCGGGCCGATGGCCGCCCCCGCCCGGCTCTGCCCCCCGCAGGTCCTAGGGGAGCTGGGACCTAACCGGAGCCCGCAGGGAAGGGCTGCGGAGAAGGGGGGTGGGTATAAGGTGGAGACGGGTGGGTGGGAACGGGGGTCACAAAGGCAGGATGGGGTGCCGGTGGAGGCGGGGGGGGGGGGGGCGGTGACAGAGGGGACGGGGCCGCTCCAGGGAGGATGGACTTCTGAGGGATCTGGGGATGGAATTCAGGTCACTGAGACCAAAACAGAAGGCTGGAGGATGGAGTCGAGTGATGAGGTCCCTGAGGGCAGGGTGGAATGCTAGGGATGTAGGGAATCAGGTAGAAGAAACTGGGGTTACTAAAAGCAGAATGGAATGCTGGGGGTGGGGTTGCCAAAGGGAACTTCTTCCTTGAGCCCCTCCCCCCATCCCCCCCCCCCCCCCTTCCTCACTCCCAAGCCTCTTGTGCTGAGAGTGAGCTGTGGTTAAGGGCCAGGGCTCCTGGGTTCCAATCTGGGCTCCATCGCCTCCGCGCTGTGCAGCTGAATCCCTGGGTTGCTCATTTTCCCCGTCTGTGATATGGGGCTGTTGCTCACAGTGGCCACCACACCGAGGAATGCTGTGAGGCTCCCGTGAGCTAATCTATGCAAAGTGCTAGGCACCCAGCGAGGCTCGGATTGCGTTGGCGGCTTGGTAGTGATCATCTTTTTGTTTGCTCTCCAGCATCTGGGTAACCGTCCCCCTGAAGACCGCCCTTCCAGCCTGCCTCACTCCCAGTGACACTGCCGGACCCCCCTCCAGTCTTCATCCTCCCAGTCCCTCCTACTGTCCCTGACGGAATCGGATCTACTCCGGCCCCCATCCCTTCCCCCTCTCTGCCCCGGCCGCCACCACCATGTGCCCCTCTCTTCCCTGCTGGTCCTGCTGCTGCCTGCTTCTGTTGTTCGCCCTGGGAGTCCAGGGGGTCCCAAAGGATCCCAGTGCTGCCCCGGAGCAAGTCCACCTGTCGTACCCAGGTAAGTGTCTGTGACCCCCTCCCAGGACATTCCCCAGGGAGGCCCATTGGGAGGGGGGCTCAGGAATCACACACTGATGGCCCTGAGACCCGAGGCTGGTGGCTGGCCCTTCTTGAGCCTCCGCTGTGTGCCTCTGATAGTGGGGATGACCAGCAGTGGTTCATCGGGCAGTGTGGGAGATGATTCTGGTGCCCAGCCTATAGGAAGTGCCCCCAAAGGGGGCTGCTATTGCTCTTGTTCATTGTGTCACTGCTCAGGGTGTCCCCACAAGGCTGTCTCCTGATCCTTGATCACGAGGTGGTGGTGCTCTGGGTAGTAAGGTCTTGGGCCATGGACCCTTTGCATACAGACTCCCTGGGTTTGAATCCCAGTTTGGCTACCTAGCTGCTGTGTGACCCTGGGCAAGCGACTTAACTTCTCTGGACGATAGAATAACAGTAGCGTGACCTCAGAGTGAGGAATAAACGAGATGTTACCTGTGACATGGCAAAAAGAAGCAAAAGCAAAGCTTGGTGTGTAGCAGAGGTGTTTGTCTCAGGACCCCCTTAGCACAGCCACCATTCTTGAGAACCTCAAAGAGCTTTAGTTTATGTGAGTTATAGCCATAGCATTTGCCACGTTAGAAACCAAAACGGAGGCATTTAGAAGTATTTATTGTCATTGAAATGAATAGGAATAAACCCATTCTGCATTAAGGTAAATGACATTTTTCATGAAAAATAACTGCACTTTACAAAGAAAAGAAATCTAGTGAAAAGAGTGCCACTGAGTTACCTCTGTTTAAGTCACTTCAATGCCTGGAGACAGCTCGGTCCTCCTCACATCTGCTTCTGCTTCCATCTGTTTCGATAATACGCTGCTTTGGAAGCTATATATGAAGAAAACTTGGTCTCACGCAGACGTGTGGTTGAAACAGAGAAGAGGATTTTAAAAGGAGTTTCAAATAATTGTGGCTATTCCTTTTTTTGCACCAAAACTCAACCCACCCTTCCTGTGTCCCTTCCTTCCCTATTTCCCTCCCTCCCTTCCTAATTATTCTAGCTTTTTATTTTGAAATAACTCTAGTCGTCACAAAGATAGTACACTTCCCATACATCTTTCACCCAGCTTCCCTTAATGTTAATTTCTTATGTGTCCATGGTACCAGTATCAAGCTAAGAACTTAACATTGGTATCACATTACTAACTAAACCATGGTTGTTTTTTAAAAAATATTTCACCAGCTTTTCCATTAATGTCTTAATTCTAATCCAGGGTCCATTGCAGGATCCCATGTTGCATCTAGCTGGGCCAACGTGTCTCTAGTCCCCTCTTATCTGGGACACTTTCTCAATTTTTCCTTGTTTTCTGTGACCTTGACACTTTTAAGGAAAATAGTTTCTTAAAGATTCGTTGCAATGTGGAATCTGAAACTGCATGAATGAACTGGCTTTGGCATTTGTTGATCCAGTGACCTTGGACAAGACACTTTGCCTGGAGACCTCTGAGGTAAAAGTAGCAACAGTAAAATCCATCTCACGGAGCTGCTATGAAAATCCGGAGATCACAGCTGTCCTTTGGCCCACAAAATGACAGCAGTAAATATACTCTTTGACTAAGTGCATCAGAAGGATAACTCAATTGACCTCATTTTGGGCCTTAAGCTATAGATACTATTGTTATTCCCATTATACAAAAGAGTAAACTGAGGCTCATGGAGATGAAGAGTCTGACCTTAGGTCTCACAGTCTGGAGTTTGAACCTAAGCACTCAAGAGCCATGGTATTTGTTTTAAGACTTTATATTTTGTACTAATTTTAGATTTAACAGAAAATTTGCAAAAATATTACAGAGTTTCTATATCCTCCTTCAACCAGTCTCTGCTAATGTTAACATCTTACCTAACCATGGCACTATTTTTTCAAAGTATATTTTTATTGATTTCAGAGATGAAGGGAGAGAGAGAAAGAGGTAGAAACATCAATGATGAGAGAGAATCATTGATCGGATGCCTCCTGCACGCCCCACATTGGGGATCAGGCCCACAACCTGGGCATGTGCCCTGACTGGGAATCGAACCGTGACTTCCTGGTTCATAGGTTGACGCTCAATCACTGAGCCATGCTGGCCGGGCTGGCATTATTATTACTACCAGTCACATTGGTGCAATGCTATTAACTAAACTACAGATCTTGTTTGGACTTCACCGGTTTTTCCACTGATTTAGTAGTTATTTGACATTTAGTTGTTGTGTCTCCTTAGTATCCTCCAATCTCCAGTTTCTCGGTCTTTCCTTGCCTTCCATTATTTTGACATTTTTGAATACTGAGCAGTTATTTTGTAGGACATCCCTCACTTTGTGTTTGTCTGATATGTTCTCATGATCGGAGCTACGTTATGTGTTTTTCTGGCAAATGACCAAGATGTGATGTTGTGTCCTTCCTAATGCATGATGCTGACATGGCTTATTGCTGTTACTGGTGATGCGGACTGCCATTGCTTAGTCCTTGGGTTTCTCCATTGTAAAGTTTTTATTCTTTCCTTTGTTGTTAATAAAAGTCTTGGGGAAGATTCCTTGAAACTACAAAAATCATATTTCTTTTCAAACTTGTCCACTAATATTAGTATCCATCGGTGAATCTTGTCTGCAACAATTATTAGCATGATGTTCACCTAATTGTGATTTTGTAATCTTCTAATTCTCTCTTTTCATCTAATTGAAATTCTATTCTAAGGAAAGGCTGTCCTTCCCTCCTCCATTTATTTATTTATTCAATTATTTCTTTATATCAGTATAGACTCATGGATACTTATTTTATTCCATGGCTTAAAATTCTGTACTATCGTTATTTATTTTGTGGCTCAAATTGTCCCTGATTTGGTCTTTTGCAATTCCTTCAGATTGGCCTCTGTGTTCTTTTATTTTCATGTTTTTATTTTTGTCAATCGTCACTCAAGGCTGTTTTTTCCATTGAATTTTAGAGAGAGTGGAAGAGAGGGCGGGGAAGAGAGAGAGAGAGAGAGAGAAACATTGGTGCGAGAGAGACACATCGATTGGTTGCTTCCTGAACGTGTCCCGAGTGGGCTAGGGATCGAACCTGCAACCCAGGTACGTGCCCTTGACTGGGAATCAAACCTGTGATCCTTTGGTGCTCAGACCGATGCTCTGACGACTGAGCAACGCCGGCCAGGGCAGCTTCTGTGTTCTTTTCACAAAACTCCTTCATATTTTGAGCACTTCCTCCCTCTCTGGCACCTCAAATTATTCCAGGCTCATTCTGTATATTTCCTGCCCATCTCTGTAATCAACCATTTCTCCAAAGAGCCCTGATTCCTTCCTTTGGAGGATGGGTAATTAGAAATCAAGTTCTGAGCACTAGCTGTGCTCATTGCCACTGAGGTGTGATTGTCCCTAGTTCCTCACAAATGAAGCTAGGCCATACGCGTGGGTATGCTTATTAGCACGTGCCACGTCTCTATTTCTGTATCTATCTGTATATTTATTATGCCATGGGATCATACTGATACCTCTGATCTCAGTCCAACATCAAAGGTTTATTTTTCCTTCTTTCCTTGTTTGTAACTTCTTCCTCCAACACTGAGAACCATAGCTCCCACTATCTGCATACACTTGCTGGTTCAGTGCTAGTATAGACATGAAGTCAGAACTGTTTGCCCGTAGGCCTGCGAGAACCCTTTTACTGGATGATGGCACTTATGCGCAGTCCTTTTTCTCTGTCATCTTACAGTGCCCAGGCAAGACCTATTTCCCACAGTTACCTTTCTTCCCCCACCCTTCAGTGTGGTTACTTTATTCGTTTTTAAATATAGTTACATCCATTTGTTAGCGTTTATATTCCATACTAGCTTCTCCCTACATCCTGGGTAATTTTGTTAGTTTACTTTTAGGGTGTATGAAGGAGAGATGAAACATGACTAGCTTCTAGAATTCAGAATTTTTATGCAAAAAAGATAGACTCAGAGAGGCATCCTCCCTCCTCATTCCAACTTCCCCATTTCTCCTTTCTCCTACCCCTTTCTTTCCCATCCACCCCGGGTAAGTAATCCATCTCTTTAGTTTCTAGTATATCCTCCCTGTATTTTCTTTGTACAAATGAGCATATCTTTGTGTATTGTCTTATATCCTCTTCCATGAAGAGTAGCTGACTATACTCTTGTATACTTTGCTTTTTAATTGAACTGTATGTCCCGGACATCATTCCATATCCTAGAGTTCCCAGAGCTTGTCCTCCTCCTTTTTGACAGCTGCATAGTGCTCCACCACACACATGTTGTAGGGTTTATTCAGTCACTCTCTTATGCATGGGCCTTTCAGTTGTTTCTGGTATATTGTGCTTGCACACAGTGTGGCAATCAGTCACCTTGTGCGTGTGCATTTTCATGGTGCTGGTGAAGCTATTACCATTGCTGTTGTGACATGAGGGGACAGATGGGAGGTGAGCACTCTTCACATTATACTGTACCTCAGGATATTTATAAAACTTTGATTGCTCGTGTTTAAGAATTTGGAACAATCACTTAAAAGTCTGGATTTGTGTATCTATCTAGATATACTCGGGACATAAAAACCACAGTATAAAAATTTACCCCAGAGCTGAGTGGTGGCTGTGTCCCCAGAGCTGAGCGGTGGCTGCGTCCCCAGAGCTGAGCGGTGGCTGTGTCCCCAGAGCTGAGCGGTGGCTGTGTCCCCAGAGCTGAGCGGTGGCTGTGTCCCCAGAGCTGAGCGGTGGCTGTCCTTTTTAGACGGGCAGAGTCTGCAGTTTGCCACCCCTCCCCCCAACTCCATACTGTCTTGCTCCTGACAGCTGGCCCTTTCCCCACTTACATTACCTAGCTGGCCCCTAGACATCTGAGTTTATAACCCCTAAATGATATCATGGATGTAAGATGTTTGGGACAAGGCCTGCACATAGTAAATAATAATAATAATAATAATAATAATAATATCCACTCACTCATATAACCCTAAGCATGCTAGGCACTGTTTCAAATGCTTTCCTTATTAATCTCTGCCTGTAGAATAGGTACTACTATGACCCCATTTGACAGATAAGGAAACTGGGGGCTCAGAGAGGCAGGGACTTGCCCAAGGAAAGCACAGCTTGGAAGTGGCAGAGCTGGGATTGAACTTGGGAAGCGCCACAACCTCTGGTCCTTAACGACGGGGTCCTCAGGAGCTGTGAATGCTTGCCCTCACCCTCTCTGCACCTCTCTCCCTGCCCTGCCCCGGCCTCCCTGCCCAGCCCCGCTCTGTTCCTTTCTGCCCAGGTGAGCCGGGCTCCATGACTGTAACCTGGACCACATGGGTCCCCACCCACTCGGAAGTACAGTTCGGGCTGCAGTTATCGGGGCCCCTGCCCCTCCGGGCCCAGGGCAGCGTCAGCCCCTTTGTGGATGGGGGCTACCTCCGGCGTAAGCTCTACATACACCGCGTCACGCTAAAGGGGCTGCTGCCGGGGGTCCAGTACGGTGAGAGGGGTCCCGGCCGGGTGTGGAGGAGGGCATGGGAAGAGGCGGGGGACGTGGATGAGAAGCTGCCGCTGGCAGGTGGCTCAGGCTGGGCGGGCAGCTCCTCCGCTTGTCTGAGACACTGGGATACAAATGGGAGGTGTTGGGGTCCTGGGGTGAGATGGACAGAAGGGGCGTGGGTCAGGCTCACTCAACCCCACGGCCTCCTGAAGATGGGTGGGGGTGGGGGAGACATACGGAGGCCCCCAGCTGACTGCGACCTCCCCCTTCCCCAGTTTACCGCTGTGGCAGTGCTCAGGGCTGGAGCCGCCGGTTCCGCTTCAGGGCCCTCAAGAATGGGCCCCACTGGAGCCCCCTTCTGGCTGTATTTGGGGACATGGGGGCCGACAACCCGAGGGCCCTGCCCCGGCTGCGCAGGGACACTCAGCAGGGCATGTACGATGCTGTTCTCCATGTGGGTGAGGCATTGGCAAGGGTGTGCCTGGAGGTATGGGGGCGGGGGGGGGGGCGGGGAGGGGGCGGGAAACATGGGTGGGAGGCAACGCCAGGACTGTAGAGGGGGCTGGGGCAAGGGCCAGTGTGGTTCTGAGGGGACTGGGGATGAGGCTGGCCCTGGAGGTGGTGTCTGTGATTGCCGGACTTCCCCGGTTAAAGTCCAACTCCCACCTTGGAGCTACGTGCATGGCTTTCTCCTCTGTTATTATTACTGGACTAAGACGTGTTCAGAATTCATGGGGCTGTTGTGTTGGCTAAATAAGGTGACATTGCCGGGCACGTGTTAGTTATTGTCATTGCTGTTGTGACTTGAGGGACAGAGCCAGATGGGAGGTGAAGCCTGGGGCTGGTGTGGTTCAAAGCCACAGACTCAGTGGCCTCCTAGGTACGATCCCTGGATTATTTTTTTTTTAAATATATTTTATTGATTTTTTACAGAGAGGAAGGGAGAGGGATAGAAAGTTAGAAACATCGATGAGAGAGAAACATCCATCAGCTGCCTCCTGCACACCCCCTACTGGGGATGTGCCCGCAACCAAGGTACATGCCCTTGACCGGAATCGAACCTGGGGACCCTTCAGTCCGCAGGCCGACGCTCTATCCACTGAGCCAAACCGGTTTCGGCCGATTCCTGGATCTTCACTCACCCGCTCTGTGACCTTGGGCGAGTGCTTAACCTCTCGGGCCTCGGTTTCTCCGCCTGAGATGGGATAACAACACCCGCCTCAGAAGGTGTTCTAAAGATTCTAATGACCAAGCACGTACGGCCTTTGGGGCGGTGCCTGGCGTGAAACCAGTAGCAGGCTACATCAGCCGCAGTGTTCTGGGAGGGCACAGGGCGGCCGGCAGGGGCCCGGGCTGCTGTGATGAGAGCACGGGAGACTAGCACGGTGGCCAGAGGTTCAGGAAACACTTCACGTGCACACATGGGTGGGTGTGAGGCAGGGCCAGAGAACTGGGATGGCTCAGAGGCCAGAGGTTGCCCAGCCCACACCTGAGCAACCAGGGCTCTCAGATCTGGAGAAAGCAGAGCTGGTGCTGGGTCCTCACTCTCCCTCCCCCGCCTGCCCCCCTCCCCAGGAGACTTTGCCTACAACATGGATCAGGACAACGCTCGTGTCGGCGACGAGTTCATGCGTCTCATCGAACCTGTGGCTGCCAGCCTCCCGTACATGACGTGCCCTGGGAATCACGAGGAGCGCTAGTGAGGGCCAGGGGCTTCGGGGTGGGCGTGGGCCTGGCCCGTGAGAACAGACAGGTCCTTGCTAGTGTCTCACCTTCGTCCCTCATGCTGCTGCAGCTCCTTTGTGGTCCTGAGAGGAGAGGCGGGAGGGTCTGGGAGCCCGACTTGACCTCAGGGTCCTCAGGAGATGGGTGGGCGGGGCACCCAGACCCTCCCCGCATCCCTTTACTTCCTTTTTATCCAGCAACTTCTCTAACTACAAGGCTCGCTTCAGCATGCCCGGGAACAACGAGGGCCTGTGGTACAGGTAACCTGGCGGGGGGGGGGGGGGGATGGGGGGGCACTGGGGGCTGACCTGGCTGCCCTGAAGGATGGGAGATGTAGCTAGCACAGACCCTATCTCTGACCCCTGCCTTTTGACCCCTCAGCTGGGATCTGGGCCCTGCGCACATCATCTCCTTCTCCACCGAAGTGTATTTCTACCTCCACTACGGCCGCCACCTGGTCGAGAGACAGTTTCACTGGCTGGAGAGAGACCTCCAGGTAACTGGGTGGAGGTCCCTGTCACCCCTTGGACCTGCCTCCCCTCCCCTCCTACTCCCACCTCCCACTCTGGCCCTTCTCTCTAGAAAGCCAATCAGAACCGGGCAGCCCGGCCGTGGATCATCACCATGGGTCACCGGCCCATGTACTGTTCCAATGCGGATGTGGATGACTGTACGTGGCACGAGAGCAAGGTGAGGACCGCTCCCTGGGCAGGGTGCTGAGAGCCAGGAGGGGGTCCGCCCAGATCATCCATCCCTCACTCTTGGCTCCTCCTGCCCAGGTTCGGAAAGGCCTCTTCGGCAAGTTATTTGGATTAGAGGATCTTTTCTACAAATACGGTAAGTGACTCCGGGGGTGGGAAGTGCTCCCCGGCCCCGGTCCCACCCTCAACCTGGATGCAGGGGGCCTGACCCCCACGTGCTCTGTCTCAGGGGTCGACCTGCAGCTGTGGGCTCATGAGCACTCGTACGAACGACTGTGGCCAATTTACAATTACCAGGTGAGGTTCAGGGAGGGCCGAGGGCTGCTGTCAATGGGCCCTACTCAGACCCTCTGGTCTGGTCTGGTCTGGTCTGACTCACCCCTCTCCCTTGTCCCCTTCTCCAGGTATTTAACGGCAGCCGAGAGATGCCCTACACCAACCCTCGAGGCCCTGTCCACATCATCACAGGATCTGCTGTGAGCAGGGCGGCAAAGGGTGCCTCTGGCTTCTCTCTTCTTGCTATTTGTGGAGGGTCGAACTTGTACCAGCCGGGGTGCTGCGTGCTTCATACAGTCACTATCACTGACTCAGCCTAGCAACATGCTCACTGTACAGATGTGAAAACAGAGGCTCAGACAGTAAAATACTCGTTGACAGTCACAAGTTCAATAGGTGGCAGGGGTTGGGCGCTTGCCCAGGTCGACTGGATGGATCCACAGGCAGAGGGCTTATTATTACTAGAGGCCTGGTGCACGGATTCGTGCACATTGAAAGGAAATTAATTAGAAGAAATATTTTAGAGGCAGGGGAGGGACCACAGGAGATTGGCTGGCTGGGAGGGACCGAAGGAGGGCTCCAGGGTGTGTCTGGCCCTTCTCGCCCAGTCCCGATTGGCGGACCCCAGCAGCAAGCTAACCTACCAATCGGAGCGTCTGCCCCCTGGTGGTCATGCACATCATAGCGACTGGTTGAATGGTTGAATGAATGGTCGGATATTTAGCATATTAGGCTTTTATTGTATAGGATTGTAATTGAACTCCAGACTTTATTCACATTCCACCCCTTTGTCACTAATGGCCTATTTCTGGTCCAGAATCCCACAGTGTATTTAGTTATTGTGTCTTCTTAGTCTCCTCCAATCTGTGACAATCCCTCAGTCTCCAATCTGTGACAGTCCCTCAGTCTTTCTTTTTCTTTCATCATTCACATATTTGCAGACCCTTGTGTTTTACAGAATGCCCTCAATTGGGGCTTATTTAACATTTTCTCATGCTGAGATTCAGGTATGCATTTTGGGCAAGACAATCACAGAGGTGCTGTCACGTCCTCTCAGCGCATCAGACCAGGGAGTATGGGATGTCAATGTGTCTCTACCCTGGAGGGGTTTCTCTGAATCACCAGCTTAAGGAAGTATCTGCTGAGTTCTCCACCGTAAAGTTATTATATCTCCCTTTTAAACTAATAGACATCTTGGGGGAGATCCCTTTAGACCGTGCAAATGTCTTGTTTCTCCTCAAACTTCCATGTCTACAGGGGTATATATGCACAAATTTCCGACGGTCAGTGGGGTCTGCCTGCAACAATTACCACTGTGGTGTTCTCCTGGGATCTTCCAGTCCCCTCCTTCCTCCTAGGTTTATTATAATCCTCTTGTGAGGAAGAGCTGTCCCTCGGCCTCACTCATTTGGTTAGTTAGCTATTGATTTATACCGAAGTGGACTCCTGGGTAATTATTTTATTCTGTGGGCTGCGAGCCGATGCTATTGACTGTGTTGCTGCTCAGGCTGCTCCAGCTCTGGCCACTGGGAACTCCTCGGGTCAGCCCCCTGTCCTTTCCACGTGAGCACTTCCTTTCTCTTCGGCACTACAAGGGGCTCAGGATCATCTTGTGGCTTCCCTGCCCCCACCTTGGAATCAGTCACTTCTGCAAGGAGAGAGGCTCATTGTACTTATTTTATTTTATTATTACTTTTTCATGGCGAAAATGAGATTTTTAACAACACTCTCGAGAGCGGGCGCCCATGGCACAGGAACACCGAGAGGCTCCTTTTAAAAGCTGATTCTGACAAATGAGTAAGAGCCTCTGGTGATAACAATTCAAACAGAACAGCGGGCGGTAGGTGAACACCGGCCATCTACACCCCTTCTTGCTCCCGCTCTCGGCCGTTCCCTCTCTTGCTAGCATTTAGAATGTTCTCTGCATGGACAAGTGAGTAATTGTCTACCTAGAAACGTGTCACTGCGTCACCCACTTTTTAAAAACAACTTGGATCACGCTTCCTACCTTTGCAGTCCTCAACCTTGGTGCCTGTTAGAATTACCTGGGAGGTTTTAAAGCTCTGATGCCTGGGCCCTATCCCAGACCAGACACCAGAACCTCCTAAGGATGGTCCTGGCGACGCACACCTGAGTAGTCACTCCAGGAGCAGGAAACAATGCAATCATCACCAGCGGCTCCTCAGGCCCATCGGGGATCGCTATTCCGATCTTTATTAGCACAGCTTGGTTTTCCTCTCATTCAGGATTTTGAAATGATTTCACCTGTATAGGAAAGGTGCAAGAAATAATACAAAGACTTTCCATATCCCCTTGACCAAGATTTCCCCAAATGTGAGCATTGAACCATACTTGTTTTTAATCTCTCTGTATGTACACATGTGTATATATGCACATATATACATCTTATTATTATTTTCAGATCCAGTGAAGAATGAGTTTCAGAAATTATGCCTCTGTCCCTCCCTGTCTGTCTTTCCTGAAAAACAAGAACATTATCTTATCTCTTATCATTACAGTGTAATAATCAAATTCAAGTAGTTAACCTTGATAATATACTACTACTATCTGATCCACAGATCTTATTCACATTTAGCCATTTGCCCCATTCCTGTCCTTTAAATCAAAGCAAAGAATTTTGCTGGCCCAGGATCTAGTCTAAAATCATATGTTCTATTTCAGTGTCTTGTCTTTTTAGCTTCCTTTCATCGGAAACATTTCCCTACGCTGTCTTCATTTTTCGTGACCTTGAAAAATGTGGAGAGTATAGCAAAATCATTTTGTAGGATATACCTCAGTCTGGGTTTGTTTGATGTTTGCTCAGGTAGATGGAGGTTAACGCCTTTTTGATAAGAATACACAAAATTGATACCGTGTTCTCAGGGCATCCTCCTAGGAGGTGTGTGGTATCTCTTTAACCCCTGTAAGCCTCAGTTTCCCATCTTGTAGATGTGGTAGGGAACTGTCTCATTACTGATGATGTTCACTCTGATCATTTCGTTAAGGTGGTGTCTGCTGGCCTCTCCACCATAGTTCTCCCCCCCCCCCCTTTTAATTAACAAGTGTCTCCTGGAGAGATATTTTGAGGCTATGCAAATACCATGTTATACCTCAAACTTTCACCACTAGTTTTACCATCTAGTGATAATTCTTGCTTCAGTCAGTTATAATAAGGATGGCTGCAAATGGTAATTTTTTTGAGCTCCCTCACTCACCTGGTATATTCTACTGTAAGAACGGGCACTCCCTTTTTGGTGAATTCTTGGAGTGTCTACTGCTCAGTGAGGGTTGAGACCCTCCAATTTCTTCTGCTTTGCCATGGCATTTTCCCTTTAATGGTACATCCTGGCCCCTTTCTGTATCACCCTGCTTTGTAATGGTTGTGCTATAATGTGCTTAACTGACCCCACTGATAGGCACTCGGGTGGCTCCCAGCTCGGGGCTGTGACAGAAAATGCTGCAGTGGACAGCGTCATATAGCCATGCACTCTCTAGAAGGCACAGGATGCCTGGCTGGGTCAAAATACTCACTTCTGAGCATTACTGACGTCAGGTTTTAACTGCCTTTTTCTCCCTTGGGCGCAGCAGGGTCCTGGTCTGGCAGGTTGTTTCTACTCCTCCGCCTGTCCCGGCCGGCCCCGGTCTGAACAATTGTCCCTTGCAGGGCTGTGAGGAGCGGCTGACCCGCTTCACCCTCTTCCCGCGGCCTTGGAGCGCCGTGCGAGTGAAGGAGTATGGGTACACGCGGTTACACGTCCTCAATGGGACCCACGTCCACATCCAGCAGGTGTCCGATGACCAGGTCAGTGAGGGGTGCCCGAGCCACTATCCTGAGTAGCCAGGCGCAGCGTGCTCGGAGCTGAGAACTCTGGAGCCAGGAATCTTGGGTTCAGATCTTGCCTCTGCTGCTTACCAGCTAGCTGACCTCAAGGAACTTTGGAACTTGGAGGCACAGTTTTCACATCTGCCAAATGGAGATGTTTAAGAGTTTCTACCTCACGGGATGATATGGGGGTAAGTGACCTAGTATATATAAAGTACTTAAAACAGCTTTTAAAACAGGTAAATTCTATAGCTGTTTATCAACATGAAGCAGGGAAAGAAAAAGACAGGTGCTGGGAGGTGGGTAAGGGAAGCCAATACCATGTGTGTGTGGTCCAGATGGCTTAAGGTTAGATGACCCAAGTGATCATGCCCACGTTTCTTTATTTTTGTTATTATAATTTTAAAATAATGATAATCACTATGATTTGTTGGGTACCAGATGTTGGGCTCCACTCTGTATATTTAGTAGCACTTTAGTCACAACAATCCCGTGGGGAGGATTTTCTTTCCATTTCACAGATGAGAGAACTGAGGCGCAGAGAGAGAAGTAATTTTCACCCAGCCGGAGGGTGGCAGAACTGGGATCTGACCCTAAAGACCATGCTCTTCTTATTTACACGTAACTACCATTTACTGAGTGGCACACACACCAGGGCAGGCTGTTGGGCGTATTACTTTTTTCTATCCTCCCTGGTTTATAGAACATGGAGGTTCGGCTCAGAGTCAGGTCAGGTGCATAAGGCCACACACAGAGTGGCTGCGCTGGGATTACAGCGAGGTTTGTCTGACTCCAGGCCTTGTGCTCTAACAGCAATAACCTGCATTGACACAGCCCTTCCCAAATCTCACTTCGTTCCCACCACATCTGCGAGGTAGATACCATTGCTATCATCTTGCAGATAAGGGAAATGGAGGCTCAGAGAGACCTAGCAAATTGCCCAAGGTCACCCAGCACATCGGAGGCAAAGCTGGCATTTGAACCCAGGCGCCCTGGCTCCAGAGTCTAGGCCTTCAGTCCTTATGTCATCTGTTTTTTGTTACTTGCAGGATGGAAAGATTGTGGATGATGTGTGGGTGGTGAGACCCCTGCTCCACCGGATGATGTACCTCTAGGGATGGGGCGACTCAGAGCCTTGCGGCCTTGGCTTATGTAACCGGACACTGCGCATGCCCGGCTGGGGAGTCCGGGCAGGCCTCGCCTCCTCGGCCTTCCTGAGGGCCCACGTGGACGAATGCAGCCCTGAGGGGGCTGGGCAGCTCTCCCCTCCTGGAGAGGTGGGGGGTCCCCAGCGGCTGTGTTCGAAGGGCAGTTGCGGACACAGACAGACACAGACGCACAGGTGGGCGGCACAGCCCTGCCCACGGCTGCATAGCACCGACCGGGCGGGTGCCCGCAGGGCCTCGGGAATAAAGAGGCTTATGGCTGTGGCTCCTTGGACTCTGCACGTCTGCTGGGGATGCCCGCCAGGGCGCACCTCTCCTGCCTGCGGGGGTCTGGGGGGTGAGAGGGGGGGGGCGAAAGGCGTGGCCAGCCCCAAGTCTGAAAGGTGGGCACGGCCATCAGGACACACACCACTCTCCAGCAGGTGGCGACGGTGACTCCCCCCCACCCCATCCCCAGGCCTGCCCTCGGTGCACCCATCGCCAGAAAGTGCTAATGACTGTCTTTTTGTGCCACAGTTCCCCAGCCTGGCAATGGCTTCTCCTGGAAGCGAGAAGGGTTACCACTCCTGCCTTCCAGCTGGGGTGGCTGACAGCCTTAGGTGCTCACTGACCTGCTGTCTCCCTCCCCTTTGCCTCCTTCCCCTGTTTCCCTCCTTCCTTTCATTTATTCGACCATTATTTATTGAGCACCTGCCATGTGCCAGACTCTGTTCTCCATCCTGGGGAGACAGCCACGAACAGGACAGGGGTCTCTGCCCTGGTGACATTCTCTCCGGTGAAAGACGGCAAACCCAATAAATAAGCAAAATATATAATGGTGTCACCATTTAGTGATAAGTGCTCAGAAACAGCAGGGAAGAGGGATGGAGAGCAGGGGAGGGAGTGTGAGGAGGAGCCACCTGAGGAACCATAGGGGCAGTGTTCCAGGCAGAGAAGCAGCCAGTGCAAAGGCCCTGGGACACGCGCGTGCTTGCCCTGTCAGAGGACCAGTGGGGAAGCCAGTGTGTCTGGAGCAGAGAGAATGGGGGGGGGGGGAGGGATGGGGGGAGTGAGTGATGGGCAGACTGGGCGGGGCCTGTGGGCCACAGGGAGGACGTCTTCCTTTATCCTGAATGCGATGGAGTCGTGGGCAGGCTCTGAGCCGGCTGGTGAACATGCTCTGGCTCCAGCAGTCCTCGCAAAGGCTGAGGGCTCTCCGGAAGGTGTCCCGTGACATCTGTTCTTCCATGGCGCAGACACTGTCAGCCTCCTCCCATCCTATCCCACCCGCCCCATCCAGCCCAGAGCACACTGGCTCCTGGCAGTTTCTTTCTTTAAAAAAAAAAAACAACTTTATTTTTATTGTTGACACTATTAATCTGTCCCCATCCCTCTCCCCCCCCCCCCCCCACTTTGCCCACCTCCACCCAGCCCCAGCCCCCCTTTCCTCTAGCCATGACCTCACAGTTGTCTGTGTCTATGGGCGATAATTATGTTCTTTAGCTAATCCCTTCACCTTCTTTCATCCAGTCTCCCCCACCCCCCACCCCCGCCCTCTGACAGCGGTCGGTCTGTTCCACGAGTCCACGCCTCTGTTTCTATTGCGTTGGCCACTTCACCTTGAGCACACCGAGCTGCTTCGGCCGTGGGGCCTGTGCACTGGATCTCTGCCCTCTGAGTGCCCTCTCCCCAGCTCAGCCCAGGCTGGCACCTTCGAGGCCTCCGCTCACAGCCTTCCCCGACAACCCAGTTAACGTGGCCACGCCCACGCTCTGTCCCACCCTGTGTACTTCATTTCTAGCTCTAGCATTCTACGGTTCTCGCGTTGATTTGTTAACCGTTCATTGTCAATCTGCCCTGCTGGGCTGGGGGGGTCCGTGAGGGTGGAGCCCAAGACCGTCTTGTTCATTCCTGGGTCTTTCACCTCCATCAACCTCTCCTAGACCCTTGTCAGGCTGGGTTAGGGCCCTGGACACCCCCACTTCAACCCCGCCCTTTCTGGGCCGGCACTGTCTGGGGGTGGTGGGTCTGTCTCCACCCCTGGACTGTCAACCCAGGAGGGTGGTGTCCAGGGCTCAAACCAGCCCAGCCCAGCCCAGCACAAGAGAGATGCTTAATAAATATTTGTTGCCTTAATGAAGGCTGCCACGTGCCAGATGCCAGGCAAGGCTGGGACGGGACAGCAATGAATCAGAGCCGGTCGGGCCTGGCATGTTCTGTGTGTGCTGAGTGAGGCTGTGAGCATGCCCAGGCGATGGGGTCCACGGAGAGCAAAGGCCTGGCGCTGGGAGCCAGACAGAAACCCGGTGAAATCTCAGCTCTGCCACTTCCTGTGGGATGTGGGGTCCCCCGCCCTCGCTGAGCCTCTGCTCCTTCACCTGTAACAAAAGAACAATCACACCTGGTGCGGGTGCCTTGGGATTAAATGAGTTGAAAGCTTTGGTGGTGTTGTCCTTGACTCCTCTTTTTCTCATGCCCATATTCAATTACCTAGTAAGTTCTGTTGGTTTGTCTTTAAAAGTTTATCTAGAATGTGTCTCCTTCTCCCATGTGTAAGGCCACACCCTAGTCCTACCCACCTTATCTCTCACCTCCTGCTTGGTCTCGCTGCTCCTGTTCCTGCCCTCGCCGTCTGTTTCTCACACACAGCAAAGGGACCTGGGGACTCCGCCTCAGAGCGCGTCTCTCCCTTGCCTGAGCCCTCTGGTGGCTCCATCGCACTTGGGGCAATAGCCAGGGTCCTCCCTGTGGACCACGCCCCATGAACTGCCCCCAGTACCTCCCTGCCCTTACCTCCCACTAGCTGGCCTTGCCCACTCTGCTTCAAATCTGTCGGGTTACCCTCCTCGGTTTTCACTGGCTGCTCCCTGGGCCTGAGACTCTGCCCCCAGGTACTCACATAGGCTCCCTCTCACTCCTTCAGGCCTCTGGTCAAATCTCACCTTTCCAGTGACCCTTCCCTGGCCACCTGTTGGAAACACTATTCCACCCCACCCCCCCTCCCATCCCCTTCCCCCGCTTTCTTCTCCTTTGGGCCACTTAGACTTTGTGACCTGCTGTGTAAACACATGTTTGGTTATGTATTCTTTATTTCCTCCATCAGAATGTGAGCCAGGGTGCAGGAGTTTCTGCAGCCCCGGTACCCAATACGTATTAGTTGCACAATGTAATGGGTGGAATGAAGGAAGGAAGGAGGAATAAAGGCAAAATGCTTAACACAGACCTGGCGCGGAGGGAGCAGGTAACTAATACTAGGGAGGACTTAATACTAATCTGATTTAGGTGAATCAGATTAAAGCCCAACCCTCAGGGCACCCGCTGCTAGGTGCACAGGAGACAGGCACGTACGGCTGGTTGCAACACCTGTGATATGTGACACGCACAGGAAGTGACAGGTTGCAGGGCCAGAGACTCCGGCTTCTGGGAGACAGAGCTGAGCAAGGCTTTTGGAGGCTGAGAGAGGCCTGCCCGAGCAGGACTGGGGTGGCCGGGGGTCTGTGCAGGGATAAGGAGTGGGAGGCTGCAGGTGTTTGGATCCATTCATTAACAGATTTTATTTACTAAAGCCCTTCATTGCTCACATCAGCCAGAAATGGTTTCTGTTGATTGTAACCAAAAACCCTGAACGATCTGTGCACCTGCTAAGATGCAAGTGCTGGAAATACTGTGCTGGCCCAGATGCCATCTTCCTCCTTGGGAAACTTAAATTCTACCCGGGGAGGAAAAGGAACCCTGAAAACATACTCTCACGTGTGAGTCCGGTGTGGGATAGTAACGTTGCTTTAGGAGAGGAGGTGACATTTGAACCAAAAGGTAGGGAGTTGGTCAAAGCAAAGACCTGGAAGAGTGACCCAAGCAGAGGGGCCAGCGGGTGTCGGGCCCTGAGGCAGGCCTGAGTGTGTGTGTTTAAGAACCAACCGTGAGGCCAGGGTGGCTGCTGTGGATTGCCAGGTAACGTAGGGATGCCAGGTTAATTTGGATTTCAGATAAGCAATAAATACATTTTTAGTATACGTATGTTCCGATTATTGCATAGGATATGTTTATCCTAAAAACTTGACTTGGGGTTTCTTGAAATTCAATTTTAATTGAAACCCTGTATTTTTATTGGCTAAGTTTTTACTGCAACCCGAGGTGTGAGCAAGAAAGGAAGTTGAGGAGCTGAGGACAGAGGACATGGAGAGGGCAGAAGTTCTCCTCTGGGTCCTCCGTGCACGCATGAGGAGATGGGGCTCTCTGAGGTCCATAGGGGTCCCTACTCCCCGGGCAGTGGCTGCCCCTCCCAACCCCCTCCTCCCTTCAAAGACCTCCTTCCAGATCTTTGCGGCTTAATTTCAGCAAATTTAGAAGATGGTAATATCCTTATTTTTCTTCAGGAGAGAAAAATAACACACTCAAATTCAAACCATGCAAAAATCTATGTACATAAAAGGCTACGTGATCGTCCAATCAGCCGGTAGGTATGATGCGCACTGACCACCAGGGGGCAGACACTCAATGCAGGAGCGGCCGAGCTGAGGTGACTAGGCAGCAGCGGTTCTTGGGTGACGCACCCAGAACCAGAGAGGAGGGAGCCCAATTCCAGGGTCCGTTCACCCAAGAACCGCCCTCTCCCAATCTGGGACCCCTCGGGGGATGGCGGAGAGCCAGTTTCAGACCTATCCCTGCAGGCCAGTCCAAGGGACCCCACCTGCTGAAGGGACCCCGCTCACTCTGCAGATGCCCTTCGAGCCACAGCACCTGGCCGGGGAGCGGGGAGGGACCACAGGAGGTTGGCTCCAGGGTATGTCTGGCCCCATCCCCCCACCGTCTTGCCCAGTCCTGCCCCCTGCCACCTTCTAATTAATTTCCTGTCAATGTGCATGAATCCGTGCACCAGGGCTCTAGTAAATAAATAAAATAGAATCAGAAAATTTCCAGCTGTCCTATTCCTAACAGCTTCTAACTTTAAACATTTTAATTTTTTTTCATTATAACCCTGGATTTTAAAAAAAAATGTAGAGCCTGGTTGGTGTGGCTCTGTGGTTGAGTGTTGACCTATGAACCAGGAGGTCACTTTCAATTCCCGGTCAGGGCACATGCCCAGGTTGTGGGCTCAATCCCCAGTGTGGGGCGTGCAGGAGGCAGCCAATCAATGATTCTCTCTCATCATTGATGTTTCTACCTCTCTCTCCCTTTCCCTTCCTCTCTGAAATCAATAAAAAATTATATTTTTAAATGTAGATACTATCGAACTCGCTTTGGCAGCGCATGTGCTAAAAGTCTAGTGATACAGAGATTAGCATGGCCCCGTGTGAGGATGACATGCAAAGTCGTGAAGCGTTTCATATGTCTCATTTGGCAATACAGTATAAACAAATATTGATTATGTTGTACACCTGAAACTAACACAATATTATATGTCAATTATGTCTCAATTTTAAAAAAGAAGGAAAAGCCCTAGCCGGTTTGTCTCGGTGGATAGAGCGTCGGCCTGCAGACTGAGGGGTCCCAGGTTCGATTCCGGTCAGGGGCATGTGCCCGGGTTGCAGGCTCAATCCCCAGTGGGGTGAGTGCAGGAGGCAGCTGATCAATGATTCTCTCTCATCACTGATGTTTCTTTCTCTCTCCCTCTCCCTTCCTCTCTGAAATCAATAATATATATATATATATATATATATATATATATATATATATATATATATATATAAAGAAGGAAAATACTAATATATGATATGGGTGAGTTTGTACCCTGCTCTTCTTTCCCACATAAATTAACACGGGCAGAATATCATCTCCATTCTGTTGTTGATTTTTTATTTATTTTTTTTTAGTTTAAAAAGTAAACTTTATTTTTGAAACAGTTTTAGATTTACAGAAAATTTTCATAGATAGTATAGAGTTCCCATAAACCCCATACCCAGTTTCCCCTGTTATTAAAATCTTCTCCTTAGTGGAGTACATTTGTTACAATTAAAGAACCACTATTGATACATTATTATTAACTGAAGTCCATACTTTATTCTACTGCATTTTAGTTTAAATATAACTTTATTGAGATGTAATTTAGTGCAATTAACTCCACCCTTTGAAAGTGCACAATTTGAGTTTTGACATGTGCGTTCCCATGTAACCACAATCAAGAATCAGAATATTTCCATCACCCCACTTTCCCTTCCGCCCCTTTGCCATTAATCCTTTCCTCTGTCCCCCAGCCTCCGGCAATAACCAGTCTGCTCTCTGTCACTACAGAATTACCTTTTCCAGAATGCTAGCAATGGAAGCAGGTACTATGTAACCCTCTGAGATTGGCTGCTTTCACCTAGCCTAACACATTTGTAATTCATCCAAGGTGTTCTGCTTACCAGCAGTTCCTTTTTATTACTGAGTAGTGTCCCATGGAATGGATGGATCTACTACAATGTATTTATTTATCTGTTAACCATTTCAAGGACATTTGGGGTTGTTTCCAGTTTGGGGCAATTATGAGAACAACGGCTTTGAACATTCCTGTACTAGTCATGGATATACAGGGGTGGGCAAAAGTGGGTTTATAGTGATTTAAATGGAAAAAGACATGCAGATTATGATTATTACAATAGCGTTATTAACTCAAAAGAGTATTACAATGGCACAGTCTCACTTAGGTACAGTCTCTTAAGTGCTCAAATTGCCGGCTTTCATCATTTACACATTCCTGTGGTCTACTTCCTAAACTCCCTGTTTTGCGTCCTCACAACTGTGTACCTCCGTTTGCCCACCCCTGTGTATGTCTTCATTTCTCCTGAGTAAATACTTAGGGGTGGGCTCCCGGGGTCCCGTGTCTTCCGCATTCTGTGGCTGCATGGATGTATCTCATGACATGTTTTGAGTTCCGCTATCACCTTATTTTGTTCTATTATTTATTTGTTCATGTGTTTATTCTCTATTTCTTGAGCATTTGTCCTCTGAAAAGGAAGAGAAAGAGGAGCCTAAACCCTGAAGCGAGGCTGCTGAGTGACTCTAGAGAGGTTATTTGGCCTCTCTATGCTTCAGTGCGCACATTTGTTGAATGGCATGCATAGGGCTGTTGCAGAGATTAAGTGAAATAGCAAAGGGCCTGCTATACAGAAAATGCTCAATAAATGTTTGTAGTCATCATTAGTTAATATGGCTTGGCATGCAGATGGCATTCAATGAATACATTTATTGAATGAATTTGAGCCATTCTAAGAACATCAGCTTGGGGGAGGTTGGCTGTGGGAGCGCACTGACCACCAGGGGGGCAGCTCCTGCATTGAGTGTTGCCCCCCTGGTGGTCAGTGCACATCATAGCGACCAGTTATTCTGGTCGTTTGGTTGTAATGGTCGCTTAGGCTTTTATATATATACTAGAGGCCTGGTGCATGAAATTTTTAATGGGGGGTCCCCTCAACCAGCCTGCACCCTCTCCAATCCAGGATCCCTCTCACAATCCTGGACCGCTGGCTCCTAATTGCTTACCTGCCTGCCTGACTGGTCACCCCTAACTGCCCCTCGCTGCTGACCAGGTCACCCCCAACTGCCCCCCCTCCCTGCCGGCCTGGTCGCTCCTAACTCGCCCCCCGGCCAGCCTGGTCACCTCTTACTGCCCCCCCCCCCCCCCGCCGGCCTGGTTGTCCATAACTGCCCCCCCTGCCGGCCTGGTCGCCTCACGCAGCCTGTTTGTCCACCCCCCCCTCCTGCTGGCCTGGTCACCCTACGCAGCCTACTTGTTCAGTCGTTTGGTCGTCCCTCACTAACCCCCTGCTGGCCTGGTTGTAGGCAGCCATCTTGTGAGGACGTGAGGGTCAATTTGCATATTACCTCTTTATTATATAGGATAGATACTATGGCGTTTCCTTAAAAAATTAAATATGGAACTGCCATTTGACCCAGTGACTCCACTTCTAGAAATACAGGCAGTCCTCGGTATGTCAGACTCGATGTACATCATTTTGTGATTATGTTGCCATCTCCCATTTACAGTATTTATTTAAAAAAAAAGTTCCATCATTTTGACGTATGTACATATGTGCTTTATGTTTTTTATTATTTATTTACCACAAATAAAGGTCAGGAATTGTTATCTTTCTTTTAAATTTTTTTTACTGTGTCACTTCATTACTGCTGTGTAGTGCTCCATGTGAGTGACGTAGGTGCTTATGTAGGTGAGTTCTGACTTAGGGCGAAAATCGTGTTACGTCACACCATAGGAACAGGATCTCCGACAGAACCTGAGGACCTACTGTATATCCTAAGAAACCTGAAACACCAATCAGAAAGAATGTATGCACCCCTATGTTCATAGCAGCACAATTTACAATAGCTAAGATCTGGAAACGAGCCCAAGTGCCCATCAGTAGATGAGTGGATATAAAAAACTGTGGTACATTTACACCATGGAATACTATGCAGCAGTAAAAAAGAAGAATCTCTTACCCTTTGAGACAGGCATGGAGGGCCCTGGGGAGTATTATGCTAAGCAAAATAAGCCAGTCAGAGAAGACAAGTATCACATGATCTCACTCCTGTGGTGGAATCTAATGAACAAAATAAAGTGATGAACAAAATAGATCCAGAGACATAGAAGCATGGAACAGGCTGTGGAACCCCAGAGGCAAGGGGGGAGGGGGGCGATCATCCCAAGAACTTGTATGCATATATACATAACCCACAGAGACAGACAATAGGGTGATGAAGCCTGGGACAGCCTAGAAGGGGTCCATGGGAGAAATAAATAAATAAATAGAAAAAAGGAGATCTGTTTAATAGTATTAAAGAACAAAACTCAACAAAATAAGTCTTAGGATCTGATTAGCTTTATTAAGTGATTCGTTAATCAGGTAGCACTCCATCTAGCAACTAGAAGTGAGCATCAAGGAGTTGTACAAAGAGGAAGGTTTTAATAGGCAGAAAGAGGATGGAACTAAGAAAAGAGTGAATTTTTAAAAATCCTCACCTGAGGGTATTTTTTCCATTGATCTTTAGAGAGTGGAAAGGAGGGAGGATGGGGGGGAGAGAGAGAGAAGAGAAGAGAAGAGAAGAGAAGAGAAGAGAAGAGAAGAGAAGAGAAGAGGGGAGGGGAGGGGGAGGGGAGGGGAGGGGAGGGGAGGGGAGGGGAGGGAGGGAGGAGAGGAGAGGAGAGGAGGAGAGAGAGAGAAGAGAGAGAAGAGAAGAGAAGAGAAAGAGAAGAGAAGAGGAAGAGAGAGAAGAGAAGAGGGGAGGGGAGGGGAGGGGGGAGGGAGTGGGAGGGAGGGGAGGGGAGGGGAGGGGAGGGGAGGAGAGAAGAGAAGAGAAGAGAAGAGAAGAGAAGAGAAGAGAAGAGAAGAGGAAGTGA